>NC_081339.1:9744691-9910348 GCF_022539665.2 Daphnia carinata | reverse complement strand
TTCAAACTGTTCATGCCCTGCGTGATAACGGTAAACGGATATGAAGACATATCATACTTTTATTTCACATCAGTGTAAAGCATTCTTTTAGTGATTGTAAAGAATGACTTTACGTTATTAAAGACAAATTGTAATAGGAAAAATGAACTCGGGAAGGCGTTACCACAATGCCGAATATATTTTATTCTAATAGGCCAAAGATAATAAAAGCATTACACAGATATAAGATATAAATGGGAAATAGAAATACAAAATGGAGTCAGGCCAATTGAGTCTTACCGTCACCGCTGTGGCGAAGATGGAATAAAGATGTCAAACGTTGAAGAGAAAAGATAAGGAAAAACGGGACTTGTCGGTCGCACAAGAAGCGATGAAGACACTTACAATAATTATTGAATAAGAACAAATTAAACTAACTATATTTGAAGAAAATAATAGCACTTGGAGCACTAAGAATGAGAGCTGGAACTAAAACTGGAACTAGAACAAGAGAGAGCTGAAGAACTGTGGAACTAACTTTTGGGAACAAAAAGGGTATCCTTTTATACGTTTTACATGTTTGAGGGAAACATAGCATTTCCGACAGATGAGCTCCGGATATAAGTTATTGAATATCTCACGCAGCAACATTTCTTATTCAGGAAATGTATGGCGCGATGTTCTACGCATTAAGCTCATCCAATCAGCAATAAGCAGGATGTAAAGTATAATATAAAAATAGAATTCAAGGAAATGTCAATGACACTTGAATTACTATATTTATAATGTATACTTTAAATATAATGCACAACAAACATAATATATAATTTTAATATAAAGAAAACAAACAATGAAGATAAAATATAATCAAAAGTTGTATTTTGGTGACTTCGTTACATCAGCAAATTAAACTTGCATAGTACATTAATATTTCAATCTTAATAGCCAAGATCAGTTTGTGAATAAGGAAGAGCAGGTGCAACCTGGAGTTCATATTTGGAACAGGAGCAACTGGGAGCTCATAGATATGGACAGGAGCGACAGGCAAGTGTTCACCGTTAGGCTGGAATCCAGCTGTCCACGTTGAAGTAAACTTCTGGCCTTCAGAGGAAACCCAGTAAGATGACCCTTTGGTGGTGTTGGCTAGGACTTCGCCATTAGTTTCTTTTCTGTAAGAGTCGTAGGTAATTCTTTGCATTTTCCTCTGAACTTGACATTCTTCAGGGGTAGTGTAGTCAGACTGGGCATAGCTTTAGGTTGGAAAAATAAATTTTTTTTAATGTGAGTGTCTTTAATCCCTTTGTTAATAAGTGTAAAACATGAAATGTACTTACTTCCATTGGCTGCTGCCATCGATGTTGCGCTCGTCGGATTGACTGGTGATGGTAATGTCAGCGTACTTGTTATCCTTATTGTACCTAGAAGCAGAATAGAGGAGTAGAGTAGCTGTTAGTTTTGTATTCCAGCTTGTAACTGGATGGTAGGGCAGTAGCAACAGCCAAAACTGCGAAAACAAAATATTCGTTTTTCAATAAGTGATGAAATTGTGAACTGTCAAAAAAAAATATCTATGCTGACCAGTTTCATGTTGGCTATTGTGGAAGGCTTAAACAACTGATGACTTCAATGGTTTCCAAACAGTTTTATGTAGCCGACAAAAAAGGGTGTGCAATTTTCCATTCATTTCGTTTCTTAACCTTTTTTTTTGAAAACGTCGATCAACCGTTCCTTGGTGGTTACCTATGGTTTGTATTCCAGACTATCATGTAGTTATTGTTTTCGACAAGTAGGAATCAAAAAGATTTTTTTTTTGTTCATTATAAATCAACATTCACCTCCTCCACTTACGGCTCGCTTTTGAATTGGCATACAACAATTCATTTGCCTAATATTTCCAATAGATTAACATTGAAGTGGTAGCCGGGAATACCAATACCCGATTCAGACAAATGCTATGTTGACGTCTAGTTCATGGATTAAATTTACTATCCTTAGCGAAAGTTAACATTTATCATATTATCGATTTATAATTTTAAAAAATCAATGAGAGTGAATAATCAGATTCTGTTGAAAATGAGAACGCCAGTAGAGCACTATTAGCTCAAATCATGCACAAAAAAAGCAATTAGCTGTTACTATTAAGAAAAATTTTTTCGATGTGTTGTCTAACGTGAAAAGTGAGAGTGAACTATTTTTTTGCACAACGCCCAAATTGAGCTGCACAACAACTAGGTCAGTTGAATGTTTCGTACCATTCACTTGACTATATAAGCTTAGAAACGTAGAAACAGAACCATCAGTTGTTTACCAAGTAAACCTAGTACAACATGAAGCTCGTAAGGCATTTTATTGCTTATATTTTCTGAACAACTAAAAATTTTAGATATTTATTTAATTAATACATTGGACGACAGTTTGTTATCGCTGCCGTCTTGGCTGTTGTTGCTGCCGTTCCTTCCAGCTATAAGCCGGAATACATAGCTCCCAGCTACCCTGCAACAAAGTACGCTACCCCTAGCTACTCCGCGCCCAAGTACCCTACTCCTAGCTACCCCACACCAGCCTACCCCGCACCAGCCTACCCCACACCAGCCTACCCCACACCAAGCTACAAGGATAATAAATATGCTGATATTACAGTCACTAGCCAATCCGACGAGCGCAACATCGATGGCAGCAGCCAGTGGAGGTAAATCATTTTCATGGTTTATGTGTTATAACAAAGAGACTTTAGATTTTCATATTTCAAAACATGAAATCCCTTTAACCCACAGCTACGCCCAGTCTGACTACACAACCCGTGAAGAATCTCAAGTTCAGAAGAAGATGCAAGGAGTCGCTTACGATTCTTACGGAAAGGCCACCTACGAAGATGTTATGGGCAACACCAACAAGGGATCTTCCTACTGGGTTTCACCTGAAGGCGAGAAATTCACTTTGACCTGGACCGCTGATGACGCTGGATTCCAGCCCAAAGGTGATCACTTGCCCGTCGTCCCCGTCCATGAATACGAGCTCCCAGTTGCTCCCGTCCATGAATACCCCCCGTTCACATCCCCTTCAATGGAAAGGGTTACAATATTTACTAGATTTCCCGACACATGATTTAATATTTAAAGTACGTCCCATAAATTCTGTATATCTCATTTATCGCGAGCGTGGTGTAAATATAAATGCCATCAATCTACCAAGGTGCGTTTTAGTAAATTTCGACAAGCATATGAAGGTTACATTCAAGTTTAACCATCGAACATTCATGGCATCATGCCAATATTCCAATAGTATTTTAGTTCTGTCAGATAAAAACAAATATTACATTTTTTTAAACCTGAAAAACCTGTCTTTCTACTCTTTCAACCTAATCCAACGTTTTAATATGGCAAGACTTCATCTACAATTGCCGTTTGTGTTGTCATTTTGTTGCATTATTTCTTCATAACAAACTGCTCAAAGATGCTTTGAATCTTGTTAATGGAATCCAGAATCCGTATTTATCGAGTATTGTATCCTGAAGTGTTGTTGCTTATCTGCATTGTAATCAATCTTTAGCCACATACAGCAAGCTTATTGCAATAAATATTGTTTAATTCCTTAGCACATCTCTTAAGAGTATCAAAACTTCCATGATGCGATTATAAATATTATGGTGTAGTTATCTAAATTTTTAACTATCCATAATCCAAATTTATGACTGGTGTTAGGGATGGTGGAAAATGAGCGGCAAATCACAGATATATATACGTACTTTTTTTTCTAATGCATAGTTATACACTCTAATGCACAGCATAAAATCATTACCGACCATGCGCCAAAAATTGCTAATGACCAAAAGAAACCTGGATAATCTACATTGGAACATTGTTCCATAAAGCATTTGATTGAAAAATCTGGTATGTGCTATAATAATGCAGATGTCTCACGCTAGCTATTATTGCGGAAAAATTCCGCACGGTCAGCCTTATCGGGCGCAGCTCAAAGATTGTTCCTTCGTCAGCGGATGAAAATTACCAAAAGAAGAATCTGATATACAATATACAATACAGATGAATATACAATACATATGAATATACAATACACAACAACGTATGCTGCACCGAGGTGCTATTCCGAGGCTCCCAAATACTACTACACCACCACCTGCGCTGTCCCGGCTTATTACACCGAGGCTTTCCAATACTACACCACAAAGGCTAATGAGTATTACACAACAACATACGCTGCTCCAGCTTCTTACACTGATGCCCCAAGTATTACCAAGGCGAAGCCTCAAAATACTACACCACAAATGCACCAGGGCACTACACTACCACATACGCCGTACCCAGCTACTACACCGAGGCTAAAGCTAACTACACAGCAACCTATGCAACCCCATTACTACATTGTTGCCCCCAATTCGAGTTTTATATTTACTACTTAAGCTCGAGGACGGAATAGTCTAATTATTTTAACATTTTAAACTTAATTTAACTTAATTCCTAGTTTCAATCTGAAATTTCTATGTTAAGGAAATACTCAAATAATCGGTAAAGATAGAAGCCTCGGTTTGCCAGTTTTTATTTTAGTTATTAGGAAAATAGTCAAAATGGTTGCGCTAAGCACTTGACTGACATGCTAGTATCCTCCAGAACTGTCACGATGTTGGCCCGGATCATATTGCTGTACTACATGATCCCCACCGTGACATCAGCTGAAAGCTCTTACTTCTCTATTCAGTCTTGCGTTGGAATGGATGGCCAGTCCCATACCAACGCTTGACGTTTCGAGTTGTAATTGCTTACAGACTCTTGGTTACTAGCAATTCCAACATTGGGAGGGTGCCATACCCAGTCATTTCAAGTGCCGCTATATTTAGATATACACGCAACTATTATATACAGTGAATTACGGCACCAAACCATGTTGATAACACAAGCGTGCATTTTCCGTAGTAAAAGTAACTCTCATTTAAATTCAGAGAAACTATTATACAATGTAATAAATGAACATTATCGAGAAAATAGTAATGAATATTATTCAACGTCGTTATAAAGCCAAAAACAAACTAAACGTTTAAAATTCAATTATTATCTAGCATTCACGAATTAGGTGTGGCATCACGCAACAATACCGTTAATGCTATGCAAGAATCCTACGTATCACCGTGCGGCCAATCTTGTCACTAATGTGTTGATACATTGGCAAAGTGTTATTCCAGGTGTGCTGTGAAATTATAAGTTGTCGAGCCAAACACATTTTGGATTGAATGATTGGTACCAGTTATCACAAAAATCGTGTATTACAAAATTCTGCATGACCATAACGTATTATTACTACTCAACCACATCCTAAACTCAAACCTGCTTTTAAATACCATTTGACTTCAAGCTAGCATTCCCAACCTTCGGTTTACTACACTACAACAAAGGTTCAATCCCAGCTACTACAGCGAGACTAGTAAAGTACTATTCCTTCCCAAGAATGACTAGCACTGAGACGTTATTTAAATATACAGTTACTAAATTCATTTCATCCGTTTTAATTTCATCCATGACTTTTTCCCTAATCGGAATTTCTGTAAATGTGGCATCGTAGTGTAGAGCATTGTTCAAAATCAGACGAATTATCATGTAAATAAATAACAATGGGTAGCCTGCTATTCTAATTTAATTCATTTCTTTTTTTTTAAACGGTAAGTTATGATATTTCTTTTGAAATTTTGAATATTGAAATCGTGTTCCGTTCGTCTCCTTTTGTATGCATTAAACTTGATCTTCATACACAAGCTGAAAAAAGTTGACCTGTTCTGACATCATTTGATCAGGTAAAAGCCTCAATTTAATCAAAAGGTACAGTAAATTGGCTGGTATTTGTAATACCAACCAAATTATGGCTGCTTGAATGATTTTTTAAACCACATTCGTTTTCAATTTGTAGCTAACTACGCCACAATGCTGATGTTGGCTGTTGCATTTCAGATAGCTGGAAATGCCATGGGTGGACCAATAGGTTCGTCTTATTCTGGATACTATACTACCCCGTCATCCTAGTATACCACCAAGATCGTGACTACTACACAACGAAGAAGACCAAGTATTACACGACCATACAGGCTGCCCCTAGCTAGTGCACCGAACCCCCCAAGTACTACATGTCCAAAATCTGGAATACTACACCAACACCTATACTGCTCAAATGTACTGCACCCTAACCACCAAATACTACTCTACTCCAAGTTATTACAAAGAGTTTCTAGTTTACCACATGACAACATCTGCTACTGCAAGCTACTACACCGATGCTCCCAAATACTACACAAGCGTACGTTTAAGTGTAAGATAATTTACTCATTCAGTATTCGCAGGACGTTCACAACATGTACACCTTTCATTCGATGAACTTCATGGTGTGAATTTTGTTCGTGCATTTGCTTCATTTATTCAATGCTGCTGCTACGTCCCACGAGATAAATTTAGCCCTAGCAAACTGTAGTAGCGGGATTCATACGTTTTACTGAGGTTTTTTTATGGATTAGTGCCGCTTAGATTTGGACTGTCCAGAATCTAGCTTTTGCGATCAATCGCATTTCATCTGTCAAATATGCCTGCCATGCCAAAGTCTTTTAAATGGGGCAATAACTACTGAAAAATGATTGTGGAGATCTAATTTTTAACTAAATGGGTAAATAATTCAATTCCTTGTGGAATTGCAGAATTTTTAAATGTGTGTTATGTAATTGTACGAGCGTTTACGGAGGTATTGAATTTCTCTTAGATCTGCTTTGATGTAAATAAATTTCTGTCATTAGATCAGCCATAGGTATTTAAACTATTGATCTAGCAGCCGAAACTGGCGCAAGTTGCACACAAAACTTTCTGACACATTGGACGTCTTGGTGTACTAGTAGTTAATACAGGTTTGTCAAATGAACTAGAATAAAAAATTTTAATAATTTTGAACTTAGATACTTAAATTTATTTAGGAGATTGGCGCTTGCAATTCCTAGTCTTGGCTACAGGTTGTGTTTCTGTTGGGAAGATTGGGGTATCTGCAGTTTTTCGCATCTATCAATAGACTTTTATCCCTCTGAAGGGGCCGCAAACAGTAGAAGAAGAATGGGTGACTGAGCGGCTGGAGCTGTTTAACTATGGAACATTCTATTTCCTCTTGTCATCTGGGTAAGACCCAATTGATGCTACATAATGCATCCATAAGCTCCAACAGAATCGTGGAACAAAGAGGAAGAACAGAAGGGGATGATTCACTTAGTGAACTCTTCCAAGCTGTCCAAAAACGCTATTGTGAGTCGATGCCTCATACCGTGATCAACTATCACTAAGAATGCAAGGTGGTAACCTTGCCCTTTAACGAGCGAGCCGAGCGCCGGCATAGATAGATCGTGTACTGTTATGCAAACAGCGTGATCATGGTCATAACCCAGGACGAACTGTCTGTTACGGTCGTGCAGAACTAAAACAGAGCGATCACTGGTATGTCATAGCCTTCATAGACATAGAAATTTTTGCTACACGCATAGAAAAAACTCGATGGGTCTTGGAAGACGTGTTGGGAGGATAGGCCCATCGGATGCACTTGACGATCCAGTAGCTTTTCATAATTTTGGCTAGCTTGTCTGGGTCGTCCTTGTAATGAACCAGTAACATGACAGCGAGATCATCTCGTTGACGACGCGTTACTTCACAAAGCAGAGGATGGTCCGCCTCCGATACATTTGCCTGATTTTTATGCATTACATTGCTGATTTTCTTGACTATTTTTATTTACGATATTGTTACCTTAAATCCTAGGGCAGACACGGCTGCTTCGAAGCGAAAGAGTCCAAGAGTCTCGTCAGCAAGAACTTGCTGTGCTCCTGACACAGTGACCAATGCTTCGTGATATGATGGTATGGTCGTAATATGCCATCTGGTAATTCTTCAGCTTTCTCACTCAATCGACAATTATGGATGACCTGTGAATTAAAACAATAGATTGAATATCTTGAACAATTTTAAAGAAAAAATATTTAATTACCTAAAGGTATTCGTTTCAATAGTGTAACCAACTCAGATTCTTGGTGAGCCAGTTCACTTCTAATGGTTTCGTTGTAGCAGGTGGCCGTGCCAATTCCAATCCAAACATTTCTACCCTGAAGGCGAGATGGTAATAGTCGCAATTTTCCGCCAAAGCTAATTTGATGACAAGCAGGATTCGTCTTCATTTTCTTGCCATTCTGCGTGATGACAGGAGGCAACTCAACCATCAAATCGGGTGTATTTGCTAATAGTTCTGTTGCCAATTCTATGCCCAATTCACAAGCTTCGGAACTATGCCCATGAGCGTGAAGTCCCTCCGCACTTGCAAAGAGGATCTCCAGTGGATCATCGAGTGGGTTTAACTCGCCAAAGACTCCACCGTTCCGGTTAGGAACGGTAACAACGCAAGGCTCTTGTGGCACGGCACCTTGAGCTGCTGGTAAGCCCATTGTTCTAGATTCTCGAGGACTGGCAGACAAACTGGCCATATCGTCAGTATCTCGTGAAGATCCAGCCACCAATCCTGATCCAGGCAGGAGTAGCACTCCACTGCTGGCTTCAAGTCGTGAATTCTTTAAACGTGCATCAACTCCCAACCAGTCCGAGTCAGCATCAAAATCTTCAGATGATGATTTTTCTTTATCTGTCAAAGTGCAACTATCCACCGCCAAAACTTCCAGCTCATTGGTATCATAGCCCAGAGCCGGATCGTCACTGTCTTGGCGGGTTAGATCCCGCAGACCTGAAGGTACTGCCGGCTCAAACGCTTCGACTGCTGGATCGCCTTCATTTTCGCAGAAATCTTCGATGCTAACGCTGCTTCTATTTGCCCGCTTGATCTATTACTCTTTTCGGCCGGACAAGAGGTGATGCAGGGTGAAATCAGCCAATCCTTTCCCTCACGTGACGCATGTCGTCCATAGCCTGGGCATAATCGCTTTGCACTACCGCTCGTCTTTGGAGCATGTGAACGGGTAGGTCATTGGTGATGACGGCCGATATGAAAGCGACCATGAGCCTCTGTGTGTCGAAAGCAGGTAAAAGGACAATGGTAAAGACGGTGGCCTTGAGTGTAAGTAACACCGGGAATGGAGTAATCGTCCCAGTTAAGATAACGAGCTTCAACTGAAGGTTTGAAGCCAGTAAACACCTCAACTTCTGCTTTTAATGATTGGCTAGTACGACGAGGTGTGGACGGTTCGGCACCATTTCCGCCAGCAACATGAGGTGCGCCATGAGTAGCACTGATTGTTAACCCTTTGCTTTTCGTGACCTTGTCAATGACTTTGACATGCCATTCGCTGAACTGTTGACGAAGTAGATCGCGTTCTTCTCCAGAAAGGCCTGGATTGAGTGCAGCCAATCGCTAAAGGATAACCACTTCGTCACATAAAGAAGAGCAAGCGGGCTCAGAAGCTTGCGATTGGCTTCCCAGGTTGCTTGATTTGATACCGCTACCGTATCCAGCTGCACTTCCATTGTGTAATGCCACCTTGGTGTTAAACCACCAGACCATAATCTAAAATATAAAAGAAGGTGAATTTAACAAACACTTTGTACCTATTGCTGTTAATTGTTTATCACTACCTGTTCACACGACACAATCTCTTCCGTTAAAACCCCCAAACGTGGAACGGCATTGCGGTCATGGCGTTTGAACAATTCGCGCGGACGATGGAAAGCAAGTTCCACGTGCTTTCCGGCTCCCGACCCCTAATGGGCGCAACAGGCTGCTCCATTCAACCGCTGCGAGGGGTGCGGTCGAGCTCAAGTAATTTACATCACTTATGTATCAAAACTAAACCGTTAGTTTCCTATAAAACTCTTTTTTTAAAAATTAATAATAATAGCGTTTCTGGTCAGCTTGGAAGGGTTGACTAAGTGAAGCTTCCCCTTCTTTTGCACCGACCATGTAGAGACCGAGTAGATTCACGGTAGCTGTGTCATGATAACGCTCTTGCATGAGCTTCAAATGGCGTTCTAGAGCTGGTGAAGAGGCCTCGGGGCCGCGTGAGAATCTCACTTTGTGCGACCCTACTTGAACTCCTGGTTTCAACGTACGGATTTCAACACTGCCACATGTAACTCGTAACAGCCAGTGAGAAAAATCAATTCCATAGTGTTGCAATGGTAAGTACAAAAGCCTGCCAATTTTAGAGGATCATTTTTTAAATTATAATTGTACAGTGAACCAGCCTATAGGGAATATCTACCTATTCCAGAAAAATAGGTAGATCTGTTGTCTGTTCCACGATTTTGCTGAAGCTTTTGGGTGCATAATGTAGCATCAATTGGGTCTTCACCAGATGACTAGAGGAAATAGAATGTTCCAGAGTTAAACAGCTTCCGAAAGCTCAGTCACTCTTTCTTCTTCTACTGTCTGTGGCCCCTTCAAAAGTATAAAAATTGTTTGATTGATGTGAAAAACTTCAGATTCCCCAATCTTCCCAACAGAAACACAACTTGTAACCAAGACTAGGTATTGGTAAGACAACGTATATTACAAGGGCCCATCTCCTAAATAAATTGAACTATCAAAGTTCAAAATTATTTTCAATTTTTATTCTAGTTCATTTGACAAACCTGTATTAACTAGTAGTACACCAACACATCCCTATGAGTCAGAAAGTTTTGTATACAACATTTTTACTATGTCAACCTCAGCAGGACCTAGCAAATATTTAGGAGTTATATATGCAATTTTGTTGGTTTGTTTTTTAGCTTTTTTGTGAAAACAATTAGTTTGATTACCCAAAGCAGCAATAACTAAAGATTCAAAGAGAAGGGCTTCGTCTCGGTTCCGTTGTTAGAGCAAAACACTGTCCGGTCCCTGTCCATTAATTTTATGCCAAATCTTGTAACATTTTCCCATAGCCATTTTCGTGATCTAAATTTCAAAATACTACCTGGTCAATTGTATTTAGAATGTCATTAGCTAATGTGCGACTTCGAATCAGTTAGCACGTCAGGTGTGATTCCTTCTGCTCAAATCAATTGAAATCAGCTGTGATAGTCCAAATGGTACCGTGTTTATTGTGTATACTTGGAACGTTGAACACTATGGCGAGGAAATCACCGTGGAAATCGAGGCGCCATCAATTGTGGAAACCACCACCGGAAGGGTTTTCGCGGAACAAATTTGATGAAATCGTGGAATATTTTATCATACGGATAAGAAGATGAAGAGCAAGAAGGTGGGGGTTCCCATCAGTTATCTTATAATAATAGAAAGATAAAACTAGACAATTTGAAAACTATTTATATTTTTTAAATCAAAATGAAAATTCAAACAAAGTTCATTAAACGATTTCTTACGAAATTCATTTATTAACACTAAAAACGAATCACTGTTCGGGACTCCCGCAACTTCTTACAAACGCAGTTTTCGTGCAGAAAGACACGTATAAAGCACTTGTGTGTGCCTCTGCTTATTGGAGCCGTGGTGGCCATCTCGTGATCCAGTTGTGAGTCGCGGTTCACAACGCATTGCGTCACCGTTACGGTTCCCGTGAGTTCAGTTTCACCCTGCTACGCCATATGAGGTGTCATCGGCATGCGTCTGGAACAAACTCATGTAATAAGGTGCTAGGCAATATTGAGACGTCTAATCATCACGATATGCCTTCAAACGGTGAAGAAACAAGTAAAAGGGCCTCTCGATGCGTTGAGATTGAGCATTGAGAACCTAACCGGATTTACACTTCTTCCATAACCTCCTTGACGAACAGTAAAGCTTGTTCAAAGTATCTGATGGCCTATAGACTAGGCTTCTTTGGGAGGGATCATCAAGTTGATAGTATCAGCTTGGTGGTGTTGGTTGATTCTCCTGTTAGAAGAAATCTACCCTAGTGGTGATGAAGTTCATCTACCTAAATTAAGTCACAGATGCTTTGGATGCGGGGCTTTAGTAGTTACGTAACGTAGCCTGTTGAAGTCAAGGAGCACTTTTTACCACTATGAATACAGGGCCTTGCGTTAAAAACCCGTGCAAGTTCAGAGACGGGAAACTATGTATTTTACGACCCTCCTGTAGTTTAAGCGAAAGTCTATCCTATTGTGGAGTTAACAGAATAACAGTCGGTAAGGATTACTACGATGCTAGGCAATATTAATATGTCTAATCATCACGATATGCCTTCAAACGGTGAAAAAACAAGTTAAAGGGGGGTTTGAAGCCAATTGCGGAGGGCAAATATTTCCCTTTTTATCACTTACGCACGATGTAAACCTTTTCATAAACTCGAAAGAATCTGATTTAAATTTTGTTCCTATTACATTTTAGTTGTCAGAAACTCAGTGGTCGACAATCATGACTTCCATTCACCTCTGGGCTATTCTAGTTGCCCGTTTGGGACATAGTGTAGTATTCAGCAGCCTTTGTGCTGTAGTAAGATGGGACAACATAAGTTGTGGTGTAGTAGGTAGGTTCCACATAGTATGAAAGAGCAGCGTTGCTGTAGTAACTTGGGGCAGCGTAGAATTTCGGGGCTTCAGTGTAGTAGGTCGTCTCAGCGTAAAAAGATGGAGCAGCTGCGGTAAAGTATGTTACGGGCTACGTAATACTGGGCGCCTCTGCAGTGGTGTAGTGCAACGCACTTGTCGTGTAGCTCGGAGCAGAGCAATATATTGAGGCCTCAATGTAGTAAGCCGGAGAAGCGTAGATTGTAGTGTAATACTACGAGCGCGAATAGCCATTAGTATAAGTACACTAGTGGACAAAGAGGCGTGTAACAACGAGGGATACCAGTGAGCGAACCAAGAGGTAGTAGAAAATAAAAAAAAGAACGTGATAAAGTGGGCGATACCAGTGAGCGAACTAAAAGGCAATGGGAAGAAAAGTGGGAGATACGAGTGAGTGAAATAAAAGGCAATGGGAAAAAAATCGTGCGATTCCTCCTATAGCTGGCGATTGAGGTAGGGTTTAATAGTCGTTTGATTTTTAGTTGGGAGGAAAAGGAGGAAACTTTCGTTTCACAGGAAGCCAGTAAATAGAAGAAGGTAGGTATGGCGTAATACAAATCTATCTGTTTAATGTTTAAGGCGGCTAAAAGTATCCATTATGGGTGCATCTTAATCACAGAGGTAATGTAAATGAACTGCTCAGACATGGTAAAAATGTAACGTAGCTCAATCCCAGCGGTAACCTTTCGAGGTTGAAACTGAAACGTGAGACAATATGACAGAAAAAAAATGAAAAAGGGGTAAAAATAAGGCAGCGGCCATCATTATTATCATATTAAAAATTATTATCATTATTAGAAAAAAACAAGAGAAGGAGTAAAGTAATAAAAAACGAGATTACGTCATAGCTGTTTTTCATTATTAGTTTATTTCAGCAAATTCGCTATTTAATACCAAGGTTTGTTGAAAGAGGAACCTTGGACTCTACACTTAAAATTTTAATCGTAAACCGATAATCGAACATGAACAATAATTTTGATTAGTTACTATATTAAGCACTTTTTTAAGTGTTTATCTCTCCGTCCGTTTCTGCTCAATATCCAGCATGGTTTCACATCATGTTGCACCTACATATAATTCAGTCGTATCCCAGTACTATTCCACAACAAATCAACGCCGAGCACCCAGCTTCGACGCAACAACCCAATTTCATGAAGAACTAAATAAAATTTCAGACGAACACGTTTGCTAGATGCTATTAGTTTTATATGTACACGTTTTTACACCGAAAGCAACAGAGGCGTAAGGCATAGAATAAATGACTTTGAATTATTTACTCAACTGAGGTTTCATTAATTTAGTAGATCTGGTAGCCCTTGCCGTTGAAAGGGATATGGACAGGGGCGACTGGAAGTTCGTATTCGTGGACGGGAGAAACGGGAAAGTGTTCTCATTTGGGCTGGAAACCGGCTTCATCAGCGGCCCAGGTCAAAAAGAATTTTTGGCCTTCAGGAGAAACCCAGTAAGAGGATCCTTTATTGGTGTTGCCTAGGATTTCACCGTACGATTCTTTGCCGTAGGAATCGTAGGTGACTCCTTGCATCTTCTTCTGGGCCTGAGACTCTTCACGAGTTGGTAGCCAGACTGGCCGTAGCTGTAGGTGAATAGAATAGAATTTAATTTTTAAAAATATGAATACTTTTAAACCATACGTTGGTGAGTATAAGGTAATGCGCCTACCTCCATTGGCTGCTGCCATCGAGGTTGCGCTCGTCAGATTGGCTAGTGATGGTAACGTCGGCGTATTTGTTATCCTTGTTGTAGCTTGGAGCAGGGTAGGCTGGTGCGGGATAAGCTGTTACAGGGTAGGTTGATGAAGGGTATTTTGGTGCAGGGTAGCTTAGGGCAGGATAGCTGGGAACTTTGTATACCGGTTTGAAGCTGGATGGTATGGCGGTAGCAACAGCCAAAAAATGCAGCGACAAAGAACTGTCGGGGAATCCCGGTATTAGTTTAAAGTTCGAATTTTTTTCCACTAAAAGAAGAATTAAAAATAAAAGCCTTACCAGCTTCATGTTGTACTTTGGACAAAAATATTAAAAACATGTCCGATAAATTATATCTGTATATCGAACGCATGGTGTAAATATAAATGCAATCAACGTAAGCAAAATGCCTTTTATTTCTATAACGTATTGAACAACTTATTTACACGTTTTGTTTTCATAGATGGTCATGCAAATATTTGTGGTAAGGAGCTTGTGGACGTCGTTTATGGAATCACACACTACTCTAACTCTTTCGGTTCGGTAAAATTTTTGTTATTGACAACTATAACATTATTAAACAATCATAAAAAATATTTTTGAAGTTTAATTTACCTGTAACGTGAGAAAAGAGTGGGTTTGGTCGTCATATCCGTATTAATCCACCGTTTATAATTCATGTGGACACCTAATTTCCATTTAGAGTTTATAGCGTTTGTTTTCCATGGAACCAGCCAGCGTGGTCACAGTCCATCGTTATTTTACCTAGTCCGACCTTTGCGTCACTCTTTCCAGCCATTCCCAGACCTGCCATTAGAATTAGATAAGCATTAGTAAGGCACATACGCGCAGTAACGGCGCTAGCGAACCAACACCGTTACCAAACATAAATTGTTTTATCAAGTCTTTTATGCTGTACAATAGATGATCTAACTATCACTGATAAAAGGCTGCGGTCATTATGGCGCAAGCTTACGTTTAATGTTAAATTTAGGAAAAAAAATTAACAAAATTGGGAATTTTAATCAATGAACTTTATTCTTTACTTCCTTTAATGTCTTCTGGATGGAATTTCTTTTACGCTAGAAAAATAACTACATGCGAAAAAAGCCATAATAGAAAAGTCGGATGGTGTAATCACGGGTCGTGATTGGATCGTGTCCCGCCGTAAGACCGGCAAGCTTCTCCTCGGTCGTCACTAGGTGGCACGTGACTAGCACGCATAACTAAATCTTGCCAGTCCTGAAATTGCACCTGTCTTGCAACGTTGGCAATATAATCAGAGAAAACGTGATTAGCAGCTTGGTTGATTTAATTTGTGTGTGAAACCGTTCACCTTCGTCGCTTTGTTTTCGACGAATGGAAATGACGGGAATCGGTGGAAACGAAGGTAATAACTGCACTGGCTACGTCATTCTTCTACAAGTAAAGAAGTTCCATGCGTATAATGAAACATTTGTTTAGTCTACTCAGATAATTAGCTTTTACGGAAATCAAAACATAATTTGCGTTTATTTCTCATCAGTAAATTACACTTGGATGGTTCATGCCATTCAAATTTCACGTAAGGAAAATTTACAACTTAGTAACCGGGTCCAGTGCGTGAATAAGGGAGAGCAGGCGCAACTGGGAGCTCGTATTCATGAACGGGGGCGACGGGCAAGTGGTCACCTTTGGGCTGGAATCCAGCATCATCAGCGGTCCATGTCAAAATGAATTTCTGGCCTTCAGGAGAAACCCAGTAATAGGATCCTTTGTTGGTGTTGCCTAGGACCTCACCGTATGATTCTTTGCCGTAAGAATCATAGGTGATTCCTTCCATCTTTTTCTGAACCTGAGACTCTTCGCGGGTGGTGTAGTCAGACTGGGCATAGCTATCGGTTGAAATAATAAAAAATTTTTTTAATGGTTATTTTTAGTTCTTAAAATGATGAGTATAAAGTATGAAATAGATTCACCTCCATTGGCTGCTGCCATCGAGATTGCGCTCGTCAGATTGGCTGGTGATGGTGATACCAAGCGTATTTGTTATCCTTGTTGTAGCTGCAGGCTGGTCGCGAGGCAATATGTACTACTTAGTACATAATCGCGCCTACAGTTTTCTATATGGAGAAAGTGTGCGTTGTCGCCACTAGGGCCTTGATTTGGTTGCTTTAGTGGTTAAACCACTAAAGTTAAACCAGTTAAACAATAATGCGTGTAGCGCATGTCTTTTAAATTAATGAAATTACTTAAAATAACATGAATTCGTTTGATGTAAATTTTTCCAATGAGGTAATATGTACAATATAAATACTAATATATAAGTTACAATTATACATAGATATTTATATATATTACTATTATATATGTACGATACTATTATATATATAAAATACTATAATATATATTATATATATTTATTCTGCTTATATAATGAATATGTACAATTTGTGTGGTAATTGAAATAAAAAAATATAAAAGAAATTTTTTTAATTATTTGTCAGCTAAATTAATTGCAATAATTAGTTGATTAATTACAGTAAATAGCTCTTGGTAAGGGCTATCTATTTTTGTGTAATTGTTATTAACATTTTCAAAGGGAAAAAATCTTAAAGGCAAAATGTGTTTTTGTTGTTTTTCGATCTAAGGTTCTAATGGACGCAACTGATAAAAACAAAAAAATTTATGTTACGCTTAAACTTTTCCTTTTCTGAAAATTTAACATAACTTTCATAGAATTAGATAGTTCTTGATAAGAGCTATCGATTGATGCAAAATTTGTCAATTTTGACTGTTTATTTTCCTCATAAATAATTATTAGGGGATTTCATGATTTTAGAAAGGGGAGGGGGTGTGTGAAAAAGACGAAACTTTGCATTGATTGTTTGATGCTTAGCCTTTGTCAAAACACGAAATCATTATAATATTTTTGTTTCTGGTGATTCCAGGAACAAGTTGTTATAAACGTTTATTTTTAGGATGCATTATTTAATCCCAAAAATTACGTTTGAAAAGTGGTTTTTGATAAACCATTATGGCGGCCATTTTTTTACCGCGCCGTTCAAATTTCAATTTTAAAAAGTGTAAATAAGTGTAAAAAATTGTAATTATAAGTACATATTTACATTTTGTTTGTGTCTAGAGAATTTCAGTATTCTGTCTTAGATAGAAAATCTTAAACAGAGTTGAAACTAGCTCACCGAAACGTGAGCTTAGCTCAAGCTCTTCGCTCATGGCTAAAAAGTGAGCGGAGCTCAAGCTCAAGCTCGTAAAAAAAAATTTGAGCTCCGCTCAAGCTCACGTTCGCTCAAGCTCACGTTCGCTCAAGCTCATTTTTAAACAATTATTTAAAAAATAAAACTAGTAAGTGCCAACTAGGGCTCGGCCCCGATCGTCTTTGATCGGGGCAAACCGCGGTTTTTCATTTTAAAATCGTCAAACCGTCGGTTCGGTTTAGACATTTTTGACTGCGGTTTGGTTTTCGGTTTGCAACTGGGCATAACCGGTTTGAACCGCCATTAAATTTTTTTTTGAAATTTTACTGAAATTCCAAATTAACTAATTATCACTAATTGTTTCGAGCGTAGTGGCGGTCAACAACTTGTTATAAATCAAATTTCCGATCAGACTTACCGCCATCGCGATCGAAAAATTGGTCGATCTTCGCCATCTAGCGACAAATCCATCAAGCTCAAGCCAGCCTGCTTTTCAGTTTAAACTTCAAGATTGGACCTTGTTTGACATGTTTAATTTCTTGTAAAAACTTTAAATTTTGGTTCATAGATGGCGTTCTGTGAGCTTCTCGCTCATGGACCAAAAGCTCACGCTCAAGCTCACGTTTTTTAAAAAGAGCGCGCTCAAGCTCAAAGCTCACCAAATGAGTGAGCGCGCTCACGAAAAGCTCAAGCTCACGCGAAGCTCGTTTCAACTCTGCATTTGGCAATCACTTGAAGTGCCAAAATTCCTCCCAATCCACACAGAAAAGCGTATCCTTCAGAATTGATAAAAGAGCAGTTAGCAAATTGTCTTTAAAAACATTTGCTAACACGTCAAGAGTTGTTTGAGTTGTTTGTGTGAAAACGAGGAATATTGGGTAACCATTTACCACCAAGAATCCCATCGATACCTTAAAAAAGAACAAGTAAGTATTTGCTGAAACGTACATGTTAATGAAACTGTTCGTTGAACTCACCAATTGTGTGGAGTGGAAATTTCTGCTTCATTTTGGGATCATTTTGGCTCGGGGAGCCACAACATCAATAGGAATACAAAATACCTTTTGGGCCCTAATTCAACCAAACAGCTTTAAAAGGTATTTTAAAATGATATTAACCGAGGCATATTGAATTGAACGTTACCTCCAAATAATGCACAATGTTTAAAAATACTTTTTGTTGCTGTTTCTTTTACCCTTTTACTTACGTTGCTGTTTCACTCGCGCCCCATTCGCCAACTGAATCGAAGTTTAGCATCGACAGGTTAGCCAATGTTTGCCATATTTTTTTGCTGTTTTTTAAGTAATTCGCAATTAGTATTTGAAACAGACTTTACAAACTTAAAGTAATATTTAAACTATCTCCGTGTAAAAAACTGCTTCAATAATGAAAGTTGTTCTATAAAAGGATTTTTTAGAAGAAACCATTCACCGGTTTTTAGGGAAAGACTACTAAAATTGCAAATAATGGTAGTTTCGACTTGTTTTCTCTGCGTAAGTGCTTCTGTCGGACCTGTCCAGCGGTCCCTTCTGTTCCTGCCCGGCTGCCCGCGCTGTTCCTGCCCAGTGGCCCACGCTGTTCCTGCCTAGCTGCCCGCCTCTGTTCCTACTGAGGCCACTTCATATTTTGGATTATTCAAATGGAAACTCAAACCGTAAGTACATTATTCATTTTACTAGTGCTGGGCCGATCCCAGACATAGTGTATCAGGCTAGGAAAGGATAGGCAACGGTTCGAGTGCTGGCATTGTTACTATAAGTTTAAGGGCATTGAGACTTGTCACCTCAATGGGCACAGGTATCGGGATTGGTTTCACAGTGTCGTCGTGAAACCAATTGTCTGGCCATGGTCAGTGGACCTTCAGTTAGATGAATATCTTAGTCGGGACATAGGCCGACTAGGATTAGAAATACTATAGAAAGAGTTATTTTAACTATTATTTAAATTATGGGGTGTGTTACTTTTCCATGCGTGATGAATTGCTTTGTTTCTTCACTCCACTTAATGCTTTTAATAATTCTTTTCATTTTTTTGAACTGAACTTTTTTTAAGCCTTACTAATTTCTTTTTTTCTTTGTGGGTTTCGAAAGAGGGCTTTATCCGACAATTTTTTAAACTGTTTTTACCAGCCGCTCTAATGCTTCTGTTATTTCTTAATTACTCTTTTTGGCCATTGATCTTTGTTTTTGTCTTAGTTAATTTTCTTTTATCGCGAACGTTGATAAGGGGTTTTGGCCAACGATGTTTTAATCAGTTCTTCAGGACGCTTGAAAGCTTTAACTATTTCTAATTATTTTTTTGGCAATTGCTCTTTGCCTACGCTTAATTCAATTAATTTTTTTTCTTGGTGTTGACAGGGTGCTTTGTTAAACGATTCTGAAGAGGAGTCCCCACCTCCAACTTCTTTGCCCCTGCCGTCTCGTATAGGTAACTACTAAATAAAATTCACATAAAACCTTACCTTACCAAATCTTTTCTATTAGAATTCCCAGTTCCGCTTACAATTTTAAACTAACGCTAATTTTGTTTATTTTTTACAAGGCACACCAGTTGAGCGTTCGTCAAATTCATTACTTGATTTTCTACCTTAAAGGGTTACAATACTAATGTATGTACTAACAAGGAAAAGAGGTTGAGAATGAATAATGGTAGTATATACTATTCAAACTTATATATACAGTTCTTATGTTTTGGATTTTTATTTTGTTTGTTTGTTTGTTTTGTAGACTGCAGAGGAAATCATTGGTCATCAAGTATTTCAAATGCTTCTGAAAATCACATTCCACCCATTTCAAACAGCCCATCATTGAAATGTAATGGAAACTGTGATAACAATAGACTGCTCAGAACTTCGGAAAACATGATGGTAAATCTATTAAAAGTATAATGGGTACAGTGATAGATTTAAAGAGTGTCTAATATTTTTCATTATAGGGGCCGCGAAAAGGCCTCAACCAATAATAACAGAACTGAATGCCATCAAGGTGATTGGCTTTACTGCGTAACTGCAAAGAAAAGAGAAAAATAATGCGAGGGTTGTTTAATTTTATGCAATTCATTGGTGTTTTTTCTCGTTTGAAGTAAACAGTAAAATGTTATCTTGCGGTATTTATGTCATCATTCTCAATACAAAGAAATTTCTTGTAACAATGCAATTGTTTTGTTTTACTTAATTCATTACTCAGTTCTTGGGAGCGGGGGAGGGGAGGATTAGAAGAGCCATCTGTAGTCAGGAATGCTTTCAGCTAGCAAACATTAGTCTGCTCATGAACCCTCAACTTCTTTCTTCGTTTGCGTTATTTGCCATTTTGGAATTATTTTAATTGGTAAAACAAAGGTATTTTTGCATAATTGATACATGTCCACGGCTTGTCCTTTTCCCGCCCAGCAGGACGTCCCTCGGATATCAATCGGCATATTCCCGGGAGGTCTTCCAATATTCAGTCGGTATCCGAAGGACATCCAATTCGGAGGTCAGGCAGTTCCACGGATGTCCGTAAGATGTCACCGTTATCCAACTAGGATATACCACGGATGTCCGTGGGACCGAATTGTGCTATGTGGGAATGCACCTGTTACCAATAATGGTTCCATTGAGACAAGAGAGTTTCCGCTATCTTCTGCGCAATCACTTCTGGAATTTTGTTTGCAAATACCTGCTACGTCGCAAACAGTTGTTATCTCTTCACCGCCGAGCCGCGATACATCTCAAAGTAAAGTAACAAAACGTCCGGTTGCTGTGGGAGTTAATGGTCCAGCTTCTTCGTCATCGGTTACTTCACCGCCAATCTCCCTAATTCCATTGGCGAAGGCGCCCCAAGGTGTTCTTGTTAAAACGGCTCAGGGGACTTTTATGAAATTAAAGAATAGCGAGGTAAAACAGTTAACTTTCCATGTTTTAAGCAAAAAGAATGACTGAAGAACAACTAAATATTTAGGTCCTTATTCCCTTTATCTCCAAAGTGGCCCCGGCACCAGGACTCAAGAAATTATAATTTACCTCAATGAATGTAATTCTAAACTTTGTTGTTACCCAGAGGATAAAATCCAGAAATAAAAGATGAATGATTCAAAGATTTTTAGATCTTTTATTAATCTTTAAAAACAGAAAACCTACCTCATAATGCACAAGCATCTCCTTTACCCTTGTAAACCAATATTAAAAACATTAAACAATACAGTACATTCCATAAAATAATGATCTACCTTTGGGACCTTTCTTCTGTTCTTGAAATAAGGTCCAGCTATCAAGTATCATGGCTTATTATGTCTCCACATAAGAATGCTTCATTAGTTCTTACGCACGACAGCTAGTACATCTGTGTTATATAAAACGAGAATTAGTGAGGGAATTGCAATCATTGACAATTTTTTACTTACAGTCCTGAACAAACAGTCACGGGTTACCAGTACTCTAGGCAGGTCCAGTGTCAGATTGGAAAGCACTTGAAGTGCCTGGTTGTTCCATCGCATCAGCAATGTTACATATTTAAAACAAAACCAAACATTACTTTAAAAATGAGTTGACTTGAATTGTGATTTCTTGTTCGGCTTCTTTGTAGGACAGCGAGTAGATCTGTGTTATCTAAAACGAGAATTTGTGAGAGAATTGCAATCATTGATAATTTTTTACTTAGTCCTCAACAAACGGACAAAGGTTATCTGTATTCGCAGCAGGTCCAGCATCAGATTGGAAAGCACTTGAAGTGCCTGGGTATTCCATCGCAGCAATGTTACCTATTGAAAACAACCAAACGTTACTTTAAAAATGGGTTGATAAGTAGTGTTAGTTAGTGTTAGTTATACTTGATATAGTGTCGACCGCAGGCTGTTTGCACCTGACGTTATCGATCACAAATAGCTTTTTAACTCGAAGCCCAGTCGATTTGCTTGGGATCTGTTGTTTTATATATTTTTTTCTACACTTTTTCGGTCCTCTTTCCTCCCATACTACGACTCGCTTCCTGCTTTTAGATTCCATTTTGAAAATTACACGATTTCTTCTCTTGGGTTTCACTGCTACGAAATTAAAAATGTCACTTAAATGTCCAAATGTCAAAACAAATCACTGAAGCGTCACTTAAGCAGACGAAATTCAAATGTCAAAGCCGACATACAGGCAATTGCGCTCAACAGGAATAAGGGCATCAGTTAGAAGAGACTTCGAAAAACCCGTCACCTAAGCCAACTGTCTGGCTCAATGCAAGAGCCAAACAGTTGGCCTAGGTGACGGAGACCAAGTTGGTATTAGCAGAGCTCTTTTTTCAATTTGTTTTTGAATGTTGTTATTTTGTGTTTTATTTCGTCTGCTGGGTGGCTGACATATATCGTCTGCCACAATGTCTGTGTTTGTATTTACAACGTTGATGAAAGAAATTAAATTTTAAAAATTAAATTACCGACATTTAACAACAATTATGATGTAAAGCTGGACATGCAATATTCGATAATAAAAATTTGATCTCCATACTATTAACCGTTCTTTGGATTACTAACAGGGTTCTGAACCTAATTCAGAAAACTACCGAAAATCATTAAATAATATTTAGTTACTATAGAAAGTTATAAAATATCTTAAAAAATAAAGATTAAAATTCTTTATATTACTGTAAAAAAATCATCAAAATACGTATCCCAGATTCTGAGATATCGTCATTTTAGTTTCTTCATAAAACAGGGAGTTCTCTTATGGGAAAACCCACGTTTCAATTGCCCTGACGCCCTGTTTCAATTGCCGAGTACAAATGGCAATTGAAACAACTTGGGGTACCTCCAGTTTTTTACACATGGCAGATGTTCAACTTTGCCGAACCTACCCAAAAAAAATACTGTTATGTAGCTGAGATAACTAGCTACAAATCTATATATTTTTTAGCTTACTTAGACGATTTTTGTAATCGTACGGAACAAAAATAAGTTTTGTGTTCCAACAACGCCCTACCTCCCCTACCGTCTTTTGTCATGTAATAAACTGGAGCTGAAGATCTTCACATCTAACTATTGGTATGAGAGCGCTTTTATGCAACAAGAAGAGACAGTAGGAGGATCAGTGATTTCCGAATTTTAAAACTTCCCATCATCAGTTGGTAGAAAATGAATTCCCTAAAACAAATGGCTTCGTACGCATAACCGGGACGTCTTCAGGTTTCTTTTCTTCTATTGGAACCTGTTCCGGTTTCGTTTGCACAGCTGGAACTTGCACCGGTTGGGGTACACCTACTGGAACTTGTTTCGGTATCACCGAAACGCTTTCGGCTTTCTTTTGCTCTACTAAAACCTTTTGCTTCTCTGCTCATCTACGGAAAACTGTTCAGGATGTTCCAAGTCGTTTTGTTTTCATTTCTGCTGCTCTTGAGATAACTTATTCTGATTCCCGTTCCTCCATTGCCATCACGACAGGTGGAATACGGCAGCGATGGGGGTGAGGTACAGCTACAGGGTATGGTGGGAATCCTTCATCGCACTGTTCCATTTCTTTTGCATAATTT
This sequence comes from Daphnia carinata, assembly GCF_022539665.2. NCBI lineage: Eukaryota > Metazoa > Arthropoda > Branchiopoda > Diplostraca > Daphniidae > Daphnia > Daphnia carinata. Next base: position 9,886,502 of record NC_081339.1, on the reverse strand, counting down.
TTCCTGATTCCCCACCATTGCGTAGTTAGTTGTTGTTGTTTTTTAAGAGTTCTAGCGTAGATATTCGGCTAATGTGTTTTAACGGGAAAGCTATCTCTAATAGTATATGTAATATATTAAAATAAAATGGAAGCTACTTTGTACCCCTTGTACCTCCCTCAAAAAGCGGACTTCCTCCATGCTAAGCTATCCTCATGATATTCATTCATGACTGATATTCATGATATATCCTCAAGACCGAGTATTCGAGTTTCGAAGTGGGTCATCACTGCCTATCCCACCTTGTTGGAGGTGGAGGTTTAACCAACAAGCTACCACTTCTTTACCTCGGATTCCGTAAGTGTTATGACAGCTCTTACCTCTCTAACCAGTTTTGGTTGGATAGTACTGGTATCGGCCGCCACCTGTACGAGCCATGCCAACTGCACGTAGAGTGACAAATGCCGCCTAGCAAGCCCAATGCTGGGATGAGTGCAACACCCGTTCGTTGGAAGTGCCGCTACCTTGTGAAGTTGCATTACAACCCTTATGTACCGTGACTTGGGTCCCGAAACACAGTTGATAACGCCGCGATGCAGTTTTCCGCCAACAATCTCATTTCAAATATTTAATGAAATAACAATTGGTAAATGTAATAAATGGACATTATTCGAAATATTGTGTAGAATACGATTCGACTTCATTATGAAACAAAAATTTATGAAAAGTTAAAAAAATGACAAATTGAGTGAAACTCTGCATAGGGGAATACAGCCATGCTGAGTGCAACTGTGTGCTTGCTATAGGCTTTCCGCTGCCCGTTTTTTGATATTTTAATATGTAAACTGGCTCAAATTTCGTCACATTTTTCATAGAGGTTGTCACCGCAGTATTGCTAAAGGTGGACTGCCCGGACAGCCGGTGTGCATTTGTAAAGCATTCTTTTAGTAATAAAAGAACGTCTTTACGTTATTTAAAGACAAGTTGTAATAAGAAAATGAACTCGGGAAGGCGTTACCACAATGCCGAATATATTTTATTCTAATAGGCCGAAGATAATAAACGAATTACACAGATATAGAATATAAATGGGAAACGGAAATACAAAATGGAGTCAGGTGAGTCTAGTCTTACCGTCACCGCCGTGGCGAAGATGGAATAAGGATGTCAAATATATTTGAAGAAATAGACAGCACTTGTAGCACTAAGAAGGAGAACTGGTACTGGAAATAACTGAATGGCTGAAAAGAACTGTAGGAATATAGAACTAACTTTTGGGAACAAAAAGGGCATCCTTTTATACGTTTTACAGGCTTAAGGGAACATAGCATTTCCGACAAAATGAGCTCCGGATGTCGTACGCAGGAACATTTCATATTCACGGAAATGCATGGCGCGACTTCCTACTCATGCAGATTCATCCAATCGGAAATAAGTAGAGCACAAGGTACAATATAAAAATAGAATTCAACGAAAGGGCAACAGCACTTGAATTATGATATCTATAAGAAATAAAGACAACGGATATAATATATAATCATATTAATAAAACAAACAATCAAAACACAATATAATTCAATAAAAATTGTATTTTATGACTTCGTTACATCACTCCCGGCGGTGCGAGATTACGTCCCGTAATCAGACTTCATAAGCGAAATCCGGTTCTGGTTCTTGAATTGGGCGACAGCATAACTTGCTGATGAGTCCGAAAAATCCACAGCCATAACAGATACGTAGAAAAAGTAGACCAAGGAGGCAAAGTACACCAATAAAGAAATAATTTTTAATAGTTTCCCACCAGCTAGTATAAGAGTTCACTCCAGATGCTGATAACAAAACGTTGGTCACACTTGGTCGATTATTGGCCGAAAATTCACTCGGCGAATGTTCATTCATAGCTGCGGCAATATCAGCCATAATACTCATATGATCCATAATAGTTTCACCATACGCAGGGTTACTTTTATGTTCATAGTCAAAAAATTTCACATCTTCATAACGAAAAGAATGCGCAAGGTCTTGTACCGGTAAGACGATGCTTGCGTTCACGGGCTTCCAAGTGTTATTGCGAAACGCATAAGGAATGTCATTGAAGTTCACAAATCCATTTGTCCAATAACACGGCGAATATTTAACGAGTTCCCAATCGTCCAGGTTAATTGTATAATTTTTAAATTTTTTGGTTGCGGTCCGCAAGATGTTATGACGGTTTCAAAAGTCACATTTAAGGGAGTACAATCGCACACGGTCGCTTCAAAAGCTTGCGTTTCATTCCAATAAAGCATAGTAGTAAAATAATTGGTAATGGCGACATTTCGACATATGACAGAAATATTTAAAAAAAAATACATAAGAAAAATTTTAACAGAGCAGTGGCCAAAAATATTCTACATCGACATTGGGGTTTTTTTTTTTTTTTTTTTTTTAAATACATGTTTGATTATATATATATAGTTGAAATAAAGTAAAAGGCAAAGAAAGAAGAGAAAAGAAAGTAAAAGTAAAAATTTTCTGACGGCTCTGAAAGGTCAACGGTTTCCCGTCGGCTTTTCAGTAGCTGCGCTGCGGCAAAAGATAGAAAAATAAAAGGGTATCGCATTATAACTGTGTTTTCGGGCATAAAGAAAAATTATTTTTAATCGAAAGTGGTATCATTGGAAAGAGGATAAGATAATCTTAATTATCGAAAAGAGAAAAATGCTAAAACAGTTTATAGTTTAGCGAGGTGGACAAGAAAAAAAAAATTAAAAATTCTACGGCGGAAAAGTTTTGCCGCACAAGGTCATACACTGCAGTGTGGAAACGAAAGGGAAAGTGAAAACTAGTGTGTGCAAGAGTTGGGAACTAAAATGCAAAGAGTTGGAGCTACGACTTTGGAGAGTGTGAAGGAAAAGAGATTCACAGTGGAAATAAAGAACAAGGAAATTCTACATCATTATTTAGGAAAAAATTTTCGTTTGTGGTGGATCTCAAATGCTATTTGTTAGGTTTTAATATCTTGTTATTTTTCGAAATTATACTAATACTCATTTTACAGCACTGGGAGAGGGATATTTTATAAAAGACACACACTATAGAGAAAATGGGAAAAGAACAAGTATTATATAATATTGTTCTACTGAATACAAAATAATGATTGAATGAAGAAGGGTGCCAGAAAAGTATCATAAGAAAGCATACGGCACATAAGAAAAACGTATTGTTCGTTTTTTTTTTCAATTGAACTCGTTTCCAAGAGCACCCATTTATTGTTTATGAATATTTTTTTTCATGAATATACTCATGTATAAATGGTTCAGTTTATCTTTTTGTCTATTTATCGAGATAATTATTCTTTTCAAGGCTCGTTTTTTTTTCGATTTACGGGATAAGCATGAAGTCGAACGTGTTGTATCGAACTTCAATAAGTTACATGCTAATAGCGAGTATAGACGGTTAGTAATTGTAAAATCTGGCTTAGCTTGGTTAAAATTGGTTAATAGATTAACGGTTATACAGAGTTCGTGCTCTGACTTTTTTTTTTTTTTTTTTTTTTTTTTTTTTTTCAGATGAATGTACTTTGTTCTTCCCTTTATGAATATTAGTTATTTTTAATCGTGATAACCAATCCGCATTTTGATGAATACGCCCCGGCTTATACTTGAATTCATAATTTAATAAAATTGGGATACACGAAAAACTGGTGGTGTCACTAGAGAAGTGCGCAATTTCTCAAGAGCCATTTGTTCTTCGGCTTCCCATATAAAAGGTTTCGTACTAAGATCTGTACTTTATACTCCAAAATTTTCTTTGATTGCTTGTATCTTAATAAGGGCGTTGTCGAATAGGGCCTCGTTCTTGTGCATTAATTGTATGTTCTATAAGATTAATTCTCCCTAATTCTGAATCTTTTGATGCTAACAAGTCGTGAAAGTTATTTACTAATTTTGAGAGCGGTGCTTGAAATTCAGAGTCAACTTCTGAAATTAAAACTGGCTCAGCTTCTGTTTTAAGGCTATCTTCCAATTTCGCTAGAGAAATTTTTTCGATAACGTTATCAATAATTTTAATTGCGCCTAATGTAGTGCTTCTAGGAATTTAGATTTGATGTAATGAATGATTTTCGACCATAATTTTATAAGTTCCATCTCCCGATACATTTCCAATAAATTCTTCAATATAAACGCCTGCTGGTAAATCTTTTGCTGGGGTAAATATAAACGCTGTATTAGGGGGACATACGGAAATGAACCTTTCATCCGCGCTGCAATTACTATCGACGTCTGACGAAATAGCGTCGTCTTTTTGACCGTATAACTGCCATGTCCGGTACCTCAGAGATGGCTGATTCCTGCTCATCCCTTGTTAGGTAAATACTTCTGGCTTCTCCATCAAGCCGAAATCCGTGTTTCTGGATTGCATCCCATCCAAGGATACAGTCCACAGAAACACCATTAGTAACGATAAATTCTCGCTTAAAAACTGACTCTCCGTATCGAACGGGTAAAATAACTCTTCCCAGCGTATGTAATTTCTTCTCCCCTACTTCATACAAATCGAAATCAAGCTGACTGCAGATCACTTGACCTCTCGGGGGTAACTTCTTGAATAATCTCTCATGAATAATATTTTTAGACGCGTCTGTATCTGTAACGGGATCTGAAGAACCTTTAATGGAATTATTGGGGTCGATTCATTCGTTATAGTGGTTAATTTTGCGACTTGTCGGGCTTTAATGTGAGGCTGCCTATCAACTGACCCGAAGTTACAATTGATAATTATTGGTTTCCATGATGCTGAAAGGGACCTGGAATATTAGGTCTATGGGAGTTTTTGAACTCAGTACAAGTATTACATTTATGTTCGAATTCACGACAAGCATAATAGATTGGAGGCTGGTATTGTTCCAAGGTCTGACGCTGAAATTGATGACAATTGGACTGACTGTGTCCGTGATTTCTACAAAAATTGCTAACTACTATGGGCTGATCTAATCTGTAATTAACATCGTTAGCTGGTCTAAAGAAAAAGTGCGAGAATGGCGTAGGTCTATTCGGAAATCTAGCATGTTGGTAAGAATTGCTGTTAGTATTGGGGTGATGAGGGGGAGGTCTCCAATTTCTCTCTCGACTAATGCTATCCGTTTGAAATGAAACTTGTTTCCCATACGGGGCACCCGTCGAAGAAACATAATCCCTCTTATCCATTTGGAGCTGTGTTACAGCCTGCGTAGGCTCGTGCAGATTTCTTTAATTTCATTCTTTTCCGAATTTTGGATCCTCTGCGTGCTTATACCCCTGACTAATTTTAGCACAGCATTCTTGACTATTTCTTTCTGACCATTAATATTTGTGTAAGTTCCCTTAATTCCGGTATAACTGGCTCAATAGGACTTTTAGTAGCGGATACAGGTGAGCGAGAAAGTATAGGCCTACTAGCAAAAAATATAATCCGTCATTGTGGGTGAGTTCGATAGATCGCTGCCACCATTATGTAAAGCATTCTTTTAGTAATAAAAGAACGTCTTTACGTTATTTAAAGACAAGTTGTAATAAGAAAATGAACTCGGGAAGGCGTTACCACAATGCCGAATATATTTTATTCTAATAGGCCGAAGATAATAAACGAATTACACAGATATAGAATATAAATGGGAAACGGAAATACAAAATGGAGTCAGGTGAGTCTAGTCTTACCGTCACCGCCGTGGCGAAGATGGAATAAGGATGTCAAATATATTTGAAGAAATAGACAGCACTTGTAGCACTAAGAAGGAGAACTGGTACTGGAAATAACTGAATGGCTGAAAAGAACTGTAGGAATATAGAACTAACTTTTGGGAACAAAAAGGGCATCCTTTTATACGTTTTACAGGCTTAAGGGAACATAGCATTTCCGACAAAATGAGCTCCGGATGTCGTACGCAGGAACATTTCATATTCACGGAAATGCATGGCGCGACTTCCTACTCATGCAGATTCATCCAATCGGAAATAAGTAGAGCACAAGGTACAATATAAAAATAGAATTCAACGAAAGGGCAACAGCACTTGAATTATGATATCTATAAGAAATAAAGACAACGGATATAATATATAATCATATTAATAAAACAAACAATCAAAACACAATATAATTCAATAAAAATTGTATTTTATGACTTCGTTACACATTGAACCGATTCCGCAGTTATCCAAATGTAAAATAACTCACAAAATGTATGTATCAAGTAAATATTAAGTCACTTTTCATGATTCTCATTGAATTTTGAATATAAATCTTGTATTTTAATAGTTATATCATATTTTCTTATCAAAATATTAAAAAAAAGGAAAAGTCGGGCTTATAATGTCGGGCTTGTATTTTGAAGCCCAACTTTCTTGTGAAAAACAAATCAGACATTCCATGATCTTTTTAAAGATTCTGGTCGCACGATAAAAGCTGGAAATCACTTGTAAATGAGGATAATCGAAGAAATGCAACCGATAGAAATGTGTCGTTCACACCAAAGCTCTGAAGATGAAGTTTCTTTGAGACGCAAACCAACTAGAATAAATTCAATAAATCCTTGTACAGCATATTCTAATGCCTCACGATTACGGAGCTCGAATGATGTGGTTTCGCGTTAGTATTTCGTATGAGGTTGAAAACAAAGTCAGGCAGTACGCACCTTCCTGATGATAAACATTTACCACCAAAAATAGTTTTCGTTTATCGCCTTGGCTTTTACAAGCAATCCGGCTATACGATACGAAAGTGGTTTCCGTTTTTACGCAAAGAGCAACCGAAAAGCTTTGCTGAAAAACGTACGAGCCAAACTTGTGTTTCATTTACACAGGTTATGCTGTGGAAATGCATCACTCAGACCCAAGAATCAAGGCAATGAAGCTGTAGATAATACTAATGTTGGCAGACTGTTAATACGGGTAAGCTTAATCAATACAGCGGAAGTTAATTAACCTCTGGCGGGACTCGAACCCGCAATCCCCGGCATAGGAGGCCGATGCCTTATCCATTAGGCCACAGAGGCTGTAAAAGTATACCTGCCTTCCAATTTGCAAGCCGCAAATTTTTCATTTGGGTCAGGTCTAGGTTATTTATATCATTGCCTTTATTCCACAAACTATCGTAAGGACCCAAGCGCAAATATGTCTGTTTTCTTCTGGTTATATTAATACACTAGCGGATACATTTAAAGGACCACTTTTGAGGTTAGTATTTCTGTTTCCAGTAGCGCAGCTGGTTGGCGAATGGAACTTATGCGACAGTAATTTCATTGTGTTTCGGGATTGAACGATTCTCTAAGTAATGCCGAGGCCACGAGTTCGATGCTCGCCTGGAGAATGTGTTATTTTTAACCTGCCCGATCCCGACAGGTTTAATGAAATAGAGGAAAGTAATTGAAACTACGTTTGCTAATTGAATGAACAGTCAGTGCTTTGTATCCATTTTCCACAAGAGTTTTGTCCAACTTCCAACTTCAGGAGATGTATTCCAGCATTTTGTCTGCTAGTTTTACCAAAGTAACACAGTTCAATCAGGTGATCGCAGGCAGCTACAATCCTCGTAAAGAGATAGAAATAAAAACCCAACGCTCCAGGTGAGGATTGAACTCGCGATTTCGGTATTCCTTCGGAAATCTTTAGATTCCTTCGCACATTCACATTACTGACATATAAGCGGCGTAAGTGGTAGTGTAGTATTTGGAAATAGTGCTTTGGTGGCTCGCTGTAGTAGCTAGGAGTGGCAGATGTTGTTGTGTAGTATGTTGGAGCTTCAGTGTAATAACTTGGTGCCGCGTACATGGTGGTGTAGTACTCGGGAGCCTTCGTCGTGTAGTATCGTGGACCCTCCGTCTTGTAATACATGCGAACCTCAGTATAGTAAGCTGGGACAGCGTACGTGGTAGGCGGGGAAGCGTAGATTGTCGTGTAATAGTCAGAGGCGTATAGTAGGTGGGAGCTACGGTGTAGTAACTTGGAGTGGCATATGTTGTTGTGTAATACACTGGCGCTTCTGTGTAATAGCTCGGTGCGGAGTAGTATTTCAAGGCCTCCGTATAGTAAGTCGGAGCTGCATACGTAGTGGTGTAGTATTCAGATGCCTTGGTGCTGTAATACTTGGGCGCATCGGTGTAGGAAGTACGGGCCACATATGTCGTGGTGTAGTGCTCGGCCGCCTTCGTAGCGTAATACGACACAGCAGTGGTTGTCTGGTATGAATAGATACCGTATCCACAAGATGAACCCATCGGCACACTTAAAGTCGATCCAGTCATCAGAAGACGACAGCTAGTAGCAGCATAATGCCATCATAACCTGACGAAAAAAAAAAAAACATTAATTTTCATAATTCCATTATGACATTGAAATGCTTAAAACGACAATAAAGAATCATTTCACCTCGTTCAAACATCAATTTAATCAACAATTGCATCATCACATTAACTAAAATCATTAAACAAGTTGAAGTGTGTACATTACCCATGATTGCAGGTTGGAACTGGAAGACACTATATTAAATCAGCTATTGGTATTTGAAAGACTGCTAGTACTATACTGTGTCAGAGATGTTCACTCGACTAACCTCTACCTTCGATTTGACCTCGTTTTATAAGGTTTTCTATCATCCTGATTCGTCTTTTCAGGCCAGAGGGTCCACCTGTTCATTCTGACATAACAACCACTATTCCTACACTACCTCTAATCGCTCGTGTCGTATGCATTTTCAAATATCGAAGAAACGCATAATTATCTTCCCCATCCCACTAACCATTGTTATGCGAGCGAATGAAGCGCCTAGAAAAAACGAATGCTGATTTAAATGTAATATCGACAATAATGAAATTATATTCAAGATTATTTGCTGCGAATCTTAGAACTTACTGAAAAGAAATAAAGGTTCAACAGTAAGAATTATTAATTCAATATCATTCCTTACGTGAAGAACTGTGAGGCTTCCAGCATCGTTGCAAACCCATGTATCGCGTATACAGAAGTATTTATATTTCTTCTTTTTCTTCGTCATTCATAAACGTTGCGGAATGATCATTTTTCACCGCCTTTTTTTTGTTTCGATTTCGTCATTATTGACGATGGTGTAGTTATCCAATGGCACGAAATGGCTATGAATAATGAGCATCAGTAGCGCAATTGCGTGTGTCCACTAGTCAAAACTATCCGCCAACATGTTGTTCCAAAGCTACCTAATTAGTAATTTGCTTTCAATGTGCGTCACCTAGTTTAATTTGTTCTTGTACAGTACGTTTAAATTCTATACCTGTGATTCATTCCGGATGCCGTCGAGTCATTCCAACTAGTTGGAATTTTGTTTTTCTAGAGTTTCGTTTTGTGATGAAGCACTTGCTATTGATGTTAATACCTGGTGTTATAGTTTTCATTCACGCACTAAATAGGGTCCCTTTAGAAATCTTTGCAATCACGCGTGATTCAGTTTCAACGATGAAGCGCTACAATAGAAAACAATACCGTTGCCATAAGAAACTGGGAAAAGATAATGTAAAGGCTTTGTTGTTTTATGAATAGCTACGCCAAACGGTTTAGAAGAGTTTTCAACACCATCTCGAGTTTCTAGTAGAAAGAAGTTCTGTGTGTCAACAACGATGGTGAATAACGTCAAAGGTGCTGTGCATATTAAAGTTGTTTTCCACTTCGGAAGCGAATGACGCGATTGATTTTCAAAATAAACTGAAATACGATTGCAGAAATTGAAATGCAAAGATTTCTAAGTCAAATTGTATACTACCTGAATAGGAATTTCCTGCTTGCTTCTCGTACACTTTAGTACAAGTCTTAGTACACATTAACCAACACTTAATCTGTGTTGCCTTTCCTTTTCATGTAAAGAAATTAGATGTTATTATTGCTCTTCAGGTTGTCTGTGTGCATCAGGATGTGGCACGTCATTTCGACGCCCTCTGTGCTCCTACGATTGCCTAATTAAATGTGTATATACAAATGGAGGCCGATAATAGGCGTAAGAAAATCATACAATCTATATAATAAGAAAAATTACTATTCTTTTGGTAAAACTACAAAGATACTCAAAAAAAAAAAAATGAAATGAAAAAAAAATTTCACAGAACTATACGCTAAGAAAAGTACTTAAGGCACCACAAAACTTTAAGAAACTCCAGCAAATTGTTTTGATTTTATTATTTAACAGACAACGGCAGAATGCACCAGCCAACTAAGAATTCTCCTTTTTCCGTTCGGCGTTCGTTGGTTTGTTTACTTTCATAACGCATTTCATCGTCTGCTTGAAGCCTAAATCGTTGCCAGATCCACAAATAATGAAAATAATTTTCTCTAATTTTCAAAATCAAGGCGGGGTTCTATTAACTTTAATACACACATTACCTAACCTGTTAGTATTGTACAATTCATGCCCACACGAGGCAGATTGAAAAGACAAGCACGCATCTTTCAACTTTTGTTAAAACTAATTAATAAGCTGAAAATATTCTAGAAAGCCATTCCATGAATCGAAAACATACAACGAACCTAAAAATGTAATAAAATCTAAAATTGAAGCTGAAAAAATGTTTTAGTGCGGGTCCCGATTTGAACCTTTGGCCCTGGCGATCGTCTGGACGGACATAACGTTGTAATTTACCGGAAGTTATTGTTAATTATTAATAAAATAATTACGTCGAATTGCTAATTTTACATTTTGCTTTTTCCTTTGTTTTATTTTATTTCTCAAATGCCATTAATTCGAAAAAATGTGATCATCGACCGTAGACTCGCGCCCCAAGTTCAGGTTCCATGTCCCATGTTTCCATGTACATTCCTTCAATCCCTCTAAGCCTCATCTAGGGTCATTGATGATCATCAGACGCCATAACCACTCGGCTATGGACGCCCAACTTAATGTGTTTTCGAATTACTTTTAATGTTCCTTCCATAGAGCAGTTTAATGTTACAAAACCCGTTAGGACATTGTCAAATTCATTTCATGCATTCTTATATGAGTTTTATTTTAAACTTTGTAAAACAATATTTTTTTTTACCAAATGAAAAAATTCATTTAATTTCATAACTCTTGTAGACTTTAAACTTGGTGCTGATAGTACATTTGTTTCTGTTTGTTGAACATTTTTCCACCATGGCATAATTTTGAAAAATAGCGGGGTTCCCGCCGTTGCCCCGAAAACCTACCCCGCTTGAAAAGCATGTATGTTTTTCACCCCGAAACGACCGCCTTTTCGCGATGCCCTGCGGGACAAGCTTGAATATTACGCTGCCCCGAAACTAAAATAAAAAAATTGAATTAAAGTGAAATTATCCGTCCTTTGTTATGATGCTTTTTTGGCCGCCCGTGGCCACCACCCATTTAACTACGTTGCATCCAGCAGACAAATTGCTGCACTGATCTCATTATCCGCGAAATGCCAACAATCCATCACGGTACATTTTGTTTCGAAAATAAATTTCAGATACAACACTTCTCTTCAATTGCTTTAATTAAATCGTCTAGTACGGTTCCATCAGTGCCCTATTGCAATTCAACGGTGTTGACTTTTCATGGTGGGATGACAAAGAACGGAGAACAGCAATACTTTTGGTTTGGGAACAAAAAAGCATGCACACTTGTCTATGCGAAATGTTAGCCAGTTTGGTGGTACCGACCGGCATATAGAGCGGGTGCCAGCGGGCCGAATTTGTTTGGCCATTACCTACATCACACAGTTAGTTTAATAGTCCTAGATCAATTGGAATTCGTAAATGAAAACGTTTAAGTTGAGCATAGCGGAAAAGCTTGCTGTATGTGGCGAAAAATTGATTGCAATGCAGATAAGTAACAATACTTTGGGATACAATACTCGATAAATACGGATTCTGGATTCCATTAACAAGATTCAAAGCATCTTTGAGCAGTTGGTTATGAAGAAATAATGCAGCAAAATGACAACACAAATGGCAATTGTAGATGAATAGTCTTGCCATATTAAAACGTTAGATTAGGTTAGAAAGAGTTGAAAGACAGGTTTTTCAGCTTTCAAAAAATGTAATATTTCTTTCTTATCTGACAGAAATAAAATAGTATTGGATTATTGGCATGATGCCATGAATGTTCGATGGTTAAACTTGAATGTAACCTTCATGTGCTTGTCGAAATTTACCAAAATGCACCTGGTAGATTGATTGCATTTATATTTACACCACACTTGCGATAAACGAGATATACAAAAATTATCGGACATACTTTAAATATTCAATCACGTGTCGGGAAATCTAGTAAATCTTGTAACCCTTTCCATTGAAGGGGATGTGAACGGGGGCAACGGGGAGCTCGTATTCATGGACGGGGGCCACGGGCAAGTGATCACCTTTGGGCTGGAATCCAGCATCATCAGCGGTCCAGGTCAAAGTGAACTTGTCGCCTTCAGGGGAAATCCAGTAGGAAGATCCCTTGTTAGTGTTGCCCATAACATCTTCGTAGGTGGCCTTTCCGTAAGAATCGTAAGCGACTCCTTGCATCTTCTTCTGAACTTGAGATTCTTCACGGGTTGTGTAGTCAGACTGGCCGTAGCTGTGGGTTAAAGGAATTTCATGTTTTGAAATATGAGAATCTATAGTCTCTTTGTTATTACGCATAAACCATGAAAATTATTTACCTCCACTGGCTGCTGCCATCGATGTTGCGCTCGTCGGATTGGCTAGTGACTGTAATGTCAGCGTATTTGTTATCCTTGTAGCTTGGTGTGGGGTAGGCTGGTGTGGGGTAGCTAGGCGTAGGGTACTTGGGTGCGGTGTAGCTAGGGGTAGTGAATTTTGATGCAGGGTAGCTGGGAGCTTTGTATTCAGGGTTATAGCTGGAAGGAACGGCAGCGGCAATAGCCAAGACGGCAGCGAACAACAACTGTCGTCCAATGTATTAATTAAATAAATATCTAAAATTTTTAGTTTTCGGAAAATATAAGCAATAAAATGCCTCACGAGCTTCATGCTGTACTAGGAGGTTTTGATAAACAACTGATGGTCTGAGTCCTTCTATCCTGGACTTTTATAGTTGAGTGAGAGGCAAAGAGCATTCAGTTGACCTAGTTGTTTTGGCAGCTAGATTTCGCTAGAGCAAATTAGGTTTTGGGCGTTGAATAAAATACCTTACTTTCGCTTTTCCCCTTAACCACAGTGCATTTTTGATTTCGTTTGGCTGGTGAAGGATTTATTTTGTCTCCTGGTCTATGATGATGAGAAATCAATATCTTGTTATAGGAGTATTCACACGTCAGTGTCTATGAAATACAAATAATATAATTTATCTTACTAAAATCAGATTGACGAACGATAATTTGCTCAATTCCTAAATCATCAGTCGGTGGTAATATGTGACAATTCTGAAGGAAAATCATCAGCAAATTGTGTTAGGTTTCTACTTATCGAAAACAATCACTGCATTACAAGGGCCATGACCTGTAATGCAAACCAAATCATTTAGCCACCACAAGGCGGTGATCGCCGCTTTCAAAAACTAAGTAAAGAAATCAAATGAAAATGAAAGACACCCAATATTTTTTCGACTATATAAGGCCGTCTGAAGGTGATTGAAGACATCAGTTGTTCAACTCTTCAACCCGCTCTCAACATGAAACTAGTAATATAATTTCTTTAAATTTTTCTTTTATTTACAATTTCATAGCTTATTGAAAAGCTTTTTTCGCAGTTTATTATCGCCGCTTTCTTGGCCGTCGCTGCCGCTGTTCCATCCAGCTACAAGCCGGAAAACAAGGCTCCTAGCTCCCCTGCCCCAAGCTACCCCGCACCGGCTTACCCTGCACCAGCCTACCCTGCACCAGCCTACCCTGCACCAGCCTACCCCGCACCAGCTTATCCTACTCTCAGCTACAACAAGGATAACAAATACGCTGGTATCACCATCACCAGCCAATCTGACGAGCGCAATCTCGATGGCAGCAGCCAATGGAGGTGAATCTATTTCATACTTTATACTCATCATTTTAAGAACTAAAAATAACCATTAAAAAAATTTTATTATTTCAACCGATAGCTATGCCCAGTCTGACTACACCACCCGCGAAGAGTCTCAGGTTCAGAAAAAGATGGAAGGAATCACCTATGATTCTTACGGCAAAGAATCATACGGTGAGGTCCTAGGCAACACCAACAAAGGATCCTCTTACTGGGTTTCTCCTGAAGGCCAGAAATTCATTTAACGTGGACCGCTGATGATGCTGGATTCCAGCCCAAAGGTGACCACTTGCCCGTCGCCCCCGTTCATGAATACGAGCTCCCAGTTGCGCCTGCTCTCCCTTATTCACGCACTGGACCCGGTTACTACGTTGGAAACTTTCCCTACGTGAAATTTGAATGGCATGGACCATCCAAGTGTAATTTTTTGATGAGAAATAAACGCAAATTATGCTTTGATTTCCGTAAAAGCTAATTATCTGAGTAGACTAAACAAATGTTTCATTATACGCATGGAACTTCTTTACTTGTAGAGGAATGACGTAGCCAGCGCAGTTATTACCTTCGTTTCCACCGATTTCCGTCATTTCCATTCGTCGAAAACAAAGCGACGAAGGTGACCGGTTTCACACCAATTAAATCAACCAAGCTGCTAATCATGTTTACTCTGATTATATTGCCAACGTTGCAAGACAGGTGCAATTTCAGGACTGGCAAGATTTAGTTATGCGTGCTAGTCACGTGCCACCTAGTGACGACCGAGGAGAAGCTTGCCGGTCTTACGGCGGGACACGATCCAATCACGACCCGTGATTACACCATCCGGCTTTTCTATTATGGCTTTTTTCGCATGTAGTTATTTTTCTAGCGTAAAAGAAATTCTATCCAGAAGACATTAAAGGAAGTAAAGAATAAAGTTCATTGATTAAAATTCCCAATTTTGTTAATTTTGTTTCCTAAATTTAACATTAAACGTAAGCTTGCGCCATAATGACCGTAGCCTTTTATCAGTGATAGTTAGATCATCTATTGTACAGTATAAAAGACTTGATAAAACAATTTATGTTTGGTAACGGTGTTGGTTCGCTAGCGCCGTTACTGCGCGTATGTGCCTTACTAATGCTTATCTAATTCTAATGGCAGATTTGGGAATGGCTGGAAAGAGTGACGCAAATTCGGACTAGGTAAAATAACGGTGGACTGTGACCACGCTGGCTGGTTCCATGGAAAACAAACGCTATAAATTCTAAATGGAAATTAGGTGTCCACATGAATTATAAACGGTGGATTAATACGGATATGGCGACCAAACCCACTCTTTTCTCACGTTACAGGTAAATTAAAAAAAATATTTTTTATGATTGTTTAATAATGTTATAGTTGTCATATATACAAAAATT
This sequence comes from Daphnia carinata, assembly GCF_022539665.2. Classification (NCBI taxonomy): domain Eukaryota; kingdom Metazoa; phylum Arthropoda; class Branchiopoda; order Diplostraca; family Daphniidae; genus Daphnia; species Daphnia carinata. The sequence goes on along the minus strand of NC_081339.1, from coordinate 9,871,186 downwards.
TTACCGAACCGAAAGAGTTAGAGTAGTGTGTGATTCCATAAACGATATATATATGACCATCTATGAAAACAAAACGTGTAAATAAGTTGTGCAATACGTTGTAGAAATAAAAGGCATTTTGCTTACGTTGATTGCATTTATATTTACACCATGCGTTCGATATACAGATATAATTTATCGGACATGTTTTTAATATTTTTGTCCAAAGTACAACATGATGCTGGTAAGGCTTTTATTTTTAATTCTTCTTTTAGTGGAAAAAAATTCGAACTTTAAACTAATACAAAGGATTCCCCGACAGTTCTTTGTCGCTGCATTTTTTGGCTGTTGCTACCGCCATACCATCCAGCTTCAAACCGGTATACAAAGTTCCCAGCTATCCTAAGCTACCCTGCACCAAAATACCCTTCATCAACCTACCCTGTAACAGCTTATCCCGCACCAGCCTACCCTGCTCCAAGCTACAACAAGGATAACAAATACGCCGACGTTACCATCACTAGCCAATCTGACGAGCGCAACCTCGATGGCAGCAGCCAATGGAGGTAGGCTATTACATACTTTATACTCACCAACGTATGGTTTAAAAGTATTCATATTTTTTTTTATTAAATTCTATTCTATTCACCTACAGCTACGGCCAGTCTGGCTACCAACTCGTGAAGAGTCTCAGGCCCAGAAGAAGATGCAAGGAGTCACCTACGATTCCTACGGCAAAGAATCGTACGGTGAAATCCTAGGCAACACCAATAAAGGATCCTCTTACTGGGTTTCTCCTGAAGGCCAAAAATTCACTTTGACCTGGGCCGCTAATGAAGCCGGTTTCAAGCCCAAATGAGAACACTTGCCCGTTTCTCCCGTCCACGAATACGAACTTCCAGTCGCCCCTGTCCATATCCCTTTCAACGGCAAAGGCTACAAGATCTACTAAATTAATGAAACCTCAGTTGAGTAAATAATTCAAAGTCATTTATTCTATGCCTTACGCCTCTGTTGCTTTCGGTGTAAAAACGTGTACATATAAAACTAATAGCATCTAGCAAACGTGTTCGTCTGAAATTTTATTTAGTTCTTCATGAAATTGGGTTGTTGCGTCGAAGCTGGGTGCTCGGCGTTGATTTGTTGTGGAAGAGTACTGAGATACGACTGAATTATATGTAGGTGCAACATGATGTGAAACCATGCTGGATATTGAGCAGAAACGGACGGAGAGATAAACACTTAAAAAAGTGCTTAATATAGTAACTAATGAAAATTATTGTTCATGTTCGATTATCGGTTTACGATTAAAATTTTAAGTGTAGAGTCCAAGGTTCCTCTTTCAATAAACCTTGGTATTAAATAGCGAATTTGCTGAAATAAACTAATAATGAAAAACAGCTATGACGTAATCTCGTTTTTTTATTACTTTACTCCTTCTCTTGTTTTTTTCTAATAATGATAATAATTTTTAATATGATAATAATGATGGCCGCTGCCTTATTTTTAACGTTTCAGTTTCAACCTCGAAAGGTTACCGCTGGGATTGAGCTACGTTACATTTTTACCATGTCTGAGCAGTTCGTTTACATTACCTCTGTGATTAAGATGCACCCATAATGGATACTTTTAGCCGCCTTAAACATTAAACAGATAGATTTGTATTACGCCATATCTACCTTCTTCTATTTACTGGCTTCAAACGAAAGTTTCCTCCTTTTCCTCCCAACTAAAAATCAAACGACTATTAAACCCTACCTCAATCGCCAGCTATAGGAGGAATCGCACAATTTTTTTCCCATTGCCTTTTATTTCACTCACTCGTATTTCCCACTTTTCTTCCCATTGCCTTTTAGTTCGCTCACTGGTATCGCCCACTTTATCACGTTCTTTTTTTTATTTTCTACTACCTCTTGGTTCGCTCACTCGTATCCCTCGTTGTTACACGCCTCTTCGTCCTTTAGTGTACTTATACTAATGGCTATTCGCGCTCGTAGTATTACACTACAATCTACGCTTCTCCGGCTTACTACATTGAGGCCTCAATATATTACTCTGCTCCGAGCTACACGACAAGTGCGTTGTACTACACCACTGCAGAGGCGCCCAGTATTACGTAGCCCGTAACATACTTTACCGCAGCTGCTCCATCTTTTTACGCTGAGACGACCTACTACACTGAAGCCCCGAAATTCTACGCTGCCCCAAGTTACTACAGCAACGCTGCTCTTTCATACTATGTGGAACCTACCTACTACACCACAACTTATGTTGTCCCATCTTACTACAGCACAAAGGCTGCTGAATACTACACTATGTCCCAAACGGGCAACTAGAATAGCCCAGAGGTGAATGGAAGTCATGATTGTCGACCACTGAGTTTCTGACAACTAAAATGTAATAGGAACAAAATTTAAATCAGATTCTTTCGAGTTTATGAAAAGGTTTACATCGTGTGTAAGTGATAAAAAGGGAAATATTTGCCCTCCGCAATTGGCTTCAAACCCCCCTTTAACTTGTTTTTTCACCGTTTGAAGGCATATCGTGATGATTAGACATATTAATATTGCCTAGCATCGTAGTAATCCTTACCGACTGTTATTCTGTTAACTCCACAATAGGATAGACTTTCGCTTAAACTACAGGAGGGTCGTAAAATACAGGGTTTCCCGTCTCTGAACTTGCACGGGTTTTTAACGCAAGGCCCTGTATTCATAGTGGTAAAAAGTGCTCCTTGACTTCAACAGGCTACGTTACGTAACTACTAAAGCCCCGCATCCAAAGCATCTGTGACTTAATTTAGGTAGATGAACTTCATCACCACTAGGGTAGATTTCTTCTAACAGGAGAATCAACCAACACCACCAAGCTGATACTATCAACTTGATGATCCCTCCCAAAGAAGCCTAGTCTATAGGCCATCAGATACTTTGAACAAGCTTTACTGTTCGTCAAGGCGGTTATGGAAGAAGTGTAAATCCGGTTAGGTTCTCAATGCTCAATGTCAACGCATCGAGAGGCCCTTTTACTTGTTTCTTCACCGTTTGAAGGCATATCGTGATGATTAGACATCTCAATATTGCCTAGCACCTTATTACATGAGTTTGTTCCAGACGCATGCCGATGACACCTCATATGGCGTAGCAGGGTGAAACTCAACTCACGGGAACCGTAACGGTGACGCAATGCGTTGTGAACCGCGACTCACAACTGGATCACGAGATGGCCACCACGGCTCCAATAAGCAGAGGCACACCCAAGTGCTTTATACGTGTCTTTCTGCACGAAAACTGCGTTTGTAAGAAGTTGCGGGAGTCCCGAACAGTGATTCGTTTTTAGTGTCAATAAATGAATTTCGTAAGAAATCGTTTAATGAACTTTGTTTGAATTTTCATTTTGATTTAAAAAATATAAATAGTTTTCAAATTGTCTAGTTGTATCTTTCTATTATTATAAGATAACTGATGGGAACCCCCACCTTCTTGCTCTTCATCTTCATCTTATCCGTATGATAAAATATTGTCACGGCCATGGATCTTGTACCAAGATAGAGACGTTGTGCTTCAGATTAAAAGATAATGTGTATTTCACCAGAAGGTTTAATGACACAACTGCTAACTAACTGCCCTAACCAATTAATCAAAAAGCCAAACAGGTGTGCCAAGTCGCCCCTTTTATATCCGGCGACGAGGGTGGTGCTCCAAAGGACGGCCATAACTGGGGCGGGATTTCCATCCTAGCGCTGTTGTCGCTACCGCGGTGACGAATCGAATATTTCCGACTCGACATCCCCCTCCTTAAGTCGCGACTCGTCCCGATCGCGCTCGTGTGCCAGGAAAATAGAAGTCTAAAATCTAATATTTGTGTTACGGGGTAGAGGGATTACAGGGTTAGAGGAATTACACGACATTGACTTCATTTATCAGGGGGAATAAAGTAAATAAAAGCATTTTCCATGAATAAAAGTTGGGGCCGCCGCAACGCCATCTAGCGCTCGTAGTATCAATACTCACCGGCCAGCCAAGAGATGGCATGGCCAGTTAGTGTCCTTTTCCAACCACGCTATTCAGTCTCTTCTCATGTCCTCACGTTCTCGCCGGCTTCCATCACGTCCGTTTGGTCCCCTTTCGTCCTCCCTTCCTTCCCGATCGGGTGTTGGTGATCGTGGTCTCGTATTACCCGAGCTGGTCTCGCAAAAACGAGCAATATGACCGGAGCGTCTACATCGGTAGCAAATTGGTTTTCCGTCTACTGTTCGAGAAGGTTTCTCTCCTCCCCCTCCCAGGCATAATTGTTTAGTGCCTCGTTCCACCTCTTCTATCCGAGCTGCCATATCGCGTATTAAATTTTTTAACTCGTCATGCGACCCTGGGCGCGTGCTGTCTCGCTTTGCGTCGGACTCGTAGGCTTCTTGTTTCAACGGAGTTCGCCTTTCTTCGTAGTCATTATACGTGACTCGCCTGGCTGGAATAGGATCCTTCGCTTGTCCCATAAAATTAACTGCCTGATTCGGCTTCTCTGAATCCTCATACGCCCTAGTATAAATTTTGAGTGCCCTCAAAAATTCATCTGTCGTCCGGGGCTGTTTAATTGTCATGTCTCGCTTCAAAGGCTAATTAAGCCCACGCAAAAGATAATCTATTTTCTTCGCTTCAGGCATCATAGGGTTCAACCTACGGCACTGATTGAGCACGTCATAGAAATATCCTACGACTGTTTCCGAAGCTTCCTGCTTCCGATTACGTAGCCTAGCTTTATGATAACGGTCGTAATCATCCGATCGAAATGTTTCTAAAAATCGGGTTCGTAGGCCCCTTATCCTGGTTTCGGCCTCCCTCTCAGGCGCGGCTTCACGCGGAGCATTGTCGTCCCAGACCACCTGTCCTATTTGAAAAGCTAGTCAATCCTTTTCTGTGCCTTCTAAGAATAATCCAAAGTATTCCGCTTTCTCAACGGGACCCTATCCATTAAAATTGGCGGTCCTCTCGAAACGTTCTATCCATTCAGCGGCGTCGTCGTCTGGTCCTCCACGGAAAACTGGTACTTCACGATACTGCGATGGATGAGCCGGTGCACGCTGAGCGGCTCCTCCTGCCTGTGCAGGTACACGGGCGGGAGGTCCATCGTTTCCTCTAATTTCAGCACGCTGGGCCATTTCAAGCGTTGGTGCTACAACGAGCGGTGAAGCTCCAGAAAAATCGTTTAACCCCTTATCTCTTCCTTCCCTTGAGCACTCGTTAAAAGGTTTCTTGCTTTTCGGCTATCTTCCGTTGCTCCCTCGGATCAATACACGTTTGTTCTCCTACACCACTATCTCTCGATCTTGCTTCCTGATCAAGCTTCCGATACCTACAAGAGGAATTTGTCCTCGCGCTCGACTTTCCGATCGGGTTCAGTGATACGATTCCTCTTCTCGGAAAGGTATGGCCGATCGCTTGGGCAGTCTATGCCCCAACTTCTGAAGAATTTGTCCTCGCGTTCGACTTTCCGATCGGGTTCAGTGATACGATTCCTCTTCTCGGAAAGGTATGGCCAATCGCTTGGGCAGTCTGTGCCCCTACTTCTGAGGAACTTGACCTCGCGTTCGACTTTCCGATCGGGTTCAGTGATACGATTCCTCTTCTCGGAAAGGTAAGGCCGATCGCTTGGGCAGTCTGTGCCCCTACTTCTGTAACTCTCTTTAGAGATTCCGCCTGACTTCCGTCAAGACCATCATTGCGTTGTCCTTCCTCGCTTATCGGGGACGCGGCTAACCCTCGTAAACGCCTGCTTTGCCTAGGCGGATCCGTACTCATGCACCGAGCTACGTCTCTCTCTCCCACCCAATGGTAGGCCTGTCGGGCTTGTACTACACGCTTCCCATAAGTTACTCGGACAGGTCTCAAACTAACAGCGAATCAAGGAAATCGGCCAGGTCTGTGGTCCTGTACCACGGCAATTTAAGGCACTTTCTAGCCGGCCGGTAACACTTCCCAAGGACCCCTAAACAGCACCTGCCTCCAAGTCCCTTATTCAAAAACTTCCCAAGACCCGTGCGAAAAGAACAACAATTGCGTTTACCTTACTCAGCCTAATAGGTGGTACCCTGCATCTCCACCATGTCACAGCCATGGATCTTGTACCAAGATAGAGACGTTGTGCTTCAGATTAAAAGATAATGTGTATTTCACCAGAAGGTTTAATGACACAACTGCTAACTAACTGCCCTAACCAATTAATCAAAAAGCCAAACAGGTGTGCCAAGTCGCCCCTTTTATATCCGGCGACGAGGGTGGTGCTCCAAAGGACGGCCATAACTGGGGCGGAATTTCCATCCTAGCGCTGTTGTCGCTACCGCGGTGACGAATCGAATATTTCCGACGCGACAATATTCCACGATTTCATCAAATTTGTCCCGCGAAAACCCTTCCGGTGGTGGTTTCCACAATTGATGGCGCCTCGATTTCCACGGTGATTTCCTCGCCATAGCGTTCAACGTTCCAAGTATACACAATAAACACGGTACCATTTGGACTATCACAGCTGATTTCAATTGATTCGAGCAGAAGGAATCACACCTGACGTGCTAACTGATTCGAAGTCGCATATTAGCTAATGACATTCTAAATACAATCGACCAGGTAGTGTTTTGAAATTTAGATCACGGAAATGGCTATGGGAAAATGTTACAAGATTTGGCATAAAATTAATGGACAGGGACCGGACAGTGTTTTGCTTGAACAACGGAACCGAGACGAAGCCCTTCTCTTGGAATCTTTAGTTATTGCTGCTTTGGGTAATCAAAATAATTTTTTTTCACAAAAAAGCTAAAAAACAAACCAACAAAATTGCACATATAACTCCTAAATATTTGCTAGGTCATGCTGAGGTTGACATAGTAAAAATGTTGTATACAAAACTTTCTGACGCATAGGGATGTGTTGGTGTACTACTAGTTAATACAGGTTTGTCAAATGAACTAGAATAAAAATTGAAAATAATTTTGAACTTTGATAGTTCAATTTATTTAGGAGATGGGCCCTTGTAATATACGTTGTCTTACCAATACCTAGTCTTGGTTACAAGTTGTGTTTCTGTTGGGAAGATTGGGAATCTGAAGTTTTTCACATCAATCAAACAATTTTTATACTGTCACGTGGATTCGGAGGACATCCACGTGTTAACGAGGGACACGTGGAGTCCGAGGACATCCACGTGCTGGGAATGTCTCGTACATCAGCCCCAACCCTTTTTCTCCGCTTTCACTTCCGTAAGGTCAAGTAGAATTATCTGCTTGACCATCTTATTGGAAGAGCTTACCCCTTCTATGCGCTTTCTATTCGAACGGTCACGTAGAGGTTATCTACGTGACCATCTCCTTTACTTCCCGCGTCACCCTAGCGGGTAACGACCCTTTTGCTTTAAATAGGAGGGCCTACGAGTGAGACGAGGCTCTCAGTAGACAGTTGGATGTGGAGTGTTAAGTATGGCAGATATTAATACACCAGGTTCAAAAGCGCTGTGAGTCAGTCCTTTTTTAGTGGAGTGCGGCAGTAGCCGTCACAATTGGTGGAGACGCAGGTCGAGCCCCTAAAGAACTTCGTAAATTTGATTCCGTGTCGGTCAACCGAATTTTCCGTAAATCCATTTATCGCATTTAATTTCGTTCGTTTACCGCAAACTGGTGCAAGAGGTGGCCAGCAAGGCGGAAGTTTTTTTTGTTGGGAAGGTTCCTTTATTTTGTTGTGTGCGGATTTTCAGTATATCGCATTTGATTTCGTGCGTTTGCCGCAAACTGGTACAAGAGGTGGCCAGCAAAGCGGAAGTTTTCGTTGGGGAGGGTCCCGTAATTTTTTGGAGAATTGTTTGAGATTCGAAACTATTGGGATTCTCCAGTGTTCGCGTCGACTGATGAGTAAACAGTCAGGGAGATATCCTACGTGCGGCCGGGCGCCAAGTAGACGGTTACATCCGGAACTATTTGATCAATCTGAACTGATAGAAAAAGTGGAAGTGCCTGATAGTAGTGTCATTGTTAATGTAACACCCCTCACACGTGACAGTGCGACAGTGTCAAGAGAAGACGTTCGTGGAGTAGAACGCGCAGTAATCAGTGAACCACGAAACTCGACACCAGAGCAATCTCGGCTCAATTTTTACACACGGCCCAGCAACATGGCGGCAAGTGTACAAAAATTCATAGCACCGCCGATTTTTTCAGCAAACCCGGAGGAAGATCCTATGGATTGGTTAGAACGCTTTGAGATAGTGGCAGCGTACGACCGTTGGTCAGATTCAGACCAAGCGCGGAATTTCGCGATGTATTTGGAAGGGGCAGCCAGAAAATGGTTTTTGGTGCATCCTCACCCTGATCACTGGGAGGATCTTCCGCTCCGCCCGAACCCGGAAGACCCAACACGACCCAATCTGCCAGCAGCGACAGGGTTAAAATCGCAATTCGTAGCGGCCTTTCGGCAGGCTAATTTCACACTAGTGCAAGAGAGCAAGCTTCGTCAACGAGTACAAGGCGTAGAGGAAGACATAGTGTCGTATTTCTACGACGTAATTAATATGTGCAGGTTGGTGAACCCGACAATGTCACAAGAGCATCAACTAGAACATCTATACCGCGGTCTAAAACCATCGTTATTGCAAAAAATTTACCCACATAAGCCGACATCTACGGCTGACTTTCTAGATCTGGCCAAGTTACACACGGAGGCCATGGTTCTGGCGAACCAGAAAGTTTGGGCCCAATCTTTAAGAGCGCTATCAGAGGAGCCGGAAAATACGAAACTGAACAAGAATGTGACTCAACCGACATTAACAGCAGAAATTACGAGTGCGCTGAAACAATTAAACGAAACGGTGAAACAGTTACACTTATCTACAGAACCGGCATTCCAAATGGCTAAAATGGGTCAAAGCAAAATCAGTAGTAATGGATTCGATAGAAATAGAAGGACGACCGAGGGAAGATACGTATGCGGATTTTGTTCAAAAATAGGCCACCTTGACTACAGATGCTTCCAGAACCCAGCGTCAGCATTATACAGAGGCCCAAGACAGAATCAGATGAGACAACAGGGCGAACAACAACACGCCAGGCAAAGGCAGTTTCATCAGCCGGAAGGACACAAGCAAGCAGGAACGGTGAACAGTGTGGCGTTACACTCGAATGCAGAAGAATTACCGAACCTGGAGCAACAATTTTATGTGAACAAGATTAACATTCCTAACAAAACGGACCATGGAACGGCACAGTCAACACAGCCATTGTCAACACAGGAAGATCAAAGTGGTGAAGAGACAAGTGAGATTATAAAACAAAAGTTGGGGAAAAATGTACCAATACTGTTGTCGGACATATCCCGTTTAATCAAAAAGACGGTGAAATGTGGAGACATCACAGCAACGGCAGTGGTGGACACGGGCGCAGCAGTCAGCGTCATATCGCCAAAATTGTTGGGACGCACACATTATGTGATGGAGGATTGGGGCGGCCCGGACATTGTATTAGCAAATGGTTCCAAAGTAACGCTGTTAGGAGCAGCCCGGGTAACCATAACCCATAATAATACAACAGCCCAAGGAAGGGCAGTAATCATGGAAATGGACGGAATTGACTTGTTGCTGGGGAATGATTTTTTAAAACAATTCGGAAAACTTCGAATTGATTACACCGGTGACACAACGCAAGTGATATTGGGAGAGCTACCGTTTAAGGATGATAACGATCAAGAGGAAAGTCTTCAGGCTGGCAGTAAAATTAGTAACACAACTAGTTACATGATTCCGGCATTTTCGGTGGTAACAGTGAACACAAATCGCGACGAGAATAGCTCTTCAACTGGGTTGTTTTCCCCTTCGACAGAGTTATGGGTGTCTAAAAAGCTGGCAACAGGTCATGCTATTCTGGCGGCAGATTCGAAGTGCATACCGGTGGCCAATTTATCGGCCGTACCAGTGTGGCTAAAGGAAGGGTCAACTTTGGGGACGGTACAGCCATATACCAATAAGATAATCAAGTGTGAGTGGGAGGAGCTTCCACAACAAGAGGACGGAGAAAACAAGGACAAGCTGACGTTGGAGGAGAAGAACCTAGTAGATAATTTGGAACAACAAATAAATAGTGAACTAACAAACGAAAATCGAAAATCGCTACTAGCACTACTAGAAGGACACCTATCATGCTTCGCAAAGAATGACAAAGATATGGGATTTTGTACGACAGCAGAACATCAAATCAATATCAAAGAGGGAGCGTTACCAATATATCAGCGACCAAATGCAAGCGCATGGAAAGCGCGGAAAATCATACAAGGATTATCAGAAGACATGATAAAAGCTGGCATCATAGAAAGATCAGAGAGCCCTTGGGGAGCGCCAGTCGTACTGATAAAGAAAAAGGATGGATCATGGCGGTTCTGTGTAGACTACCGGGGATTAAACGAGGTCACAGTTAGAGACGTATACCCTCTACCCCGTATCAACGATATTCTGAGCAAACTAGAAGGCGCGGAATATTTTTCCATAATGGATTTACAATCAGGATATCATCAACTTCCACTGCGAAAAGAAGACAGAGAAAAGACGGCGTTTATCACAGCAGACGGATTATATCAATTCAAAGTCCTGCCATTCGGACTAACGAATGGGCCCAGTGCCTTTCAACGGGCAATGGACGTCATTTTGGGAGGACTGCGTTGGAATTCATGCCTAGTGTACCTAGATGACGTAGTGGTGTACGCACCTGATTTTCAAACTCACGTGTATCGCTTACATCTGGTATTATCGTGCTTAGCCAAAGCAGGGCTTAAACTAAAAGGAAACAAATGCCAATTCGCAATGACGACGTTGAAAGTCCTAGGACACGTGGTTTCTAAACAAGGCATATCACCAGATCCGGAAAAAATTGCAGCAGTAGCAGACTTCGCAGAATGCAACGAGGGAAAAACATTAGCAGAAAAAATCTGACGAGTTCAAAGCTTTGTCGGGCTTTCTTCGTACTACAGACGGCATATAAAAAATTTCGCCAAATTAGCCCAACCACTGACAAGATTAACCAAGAAAGGCACATCTTTTATTTGGGAGGAAGCTCAGCGAACAAGTTTCATAAATCTGAAACAAATGTTAACTGCGGCCCCGATATTGGCTCACCCAGATTATGACCCTAGCAGAAACTTGGTGTCCAGATGGGGTCTGCGTCCGCGATACTCTAATTTTGACTCATTTTTTTGGTCAAGTTTGCGTACTGAATACGGAATCAACTTCCTTAAGTACTTTCGGTTCGTGGTCTGGTACTAACTTAGTACAAATCCGGTATTATGGACGCAAAAAAGAAGCGAAGCGCTTAAGTCCCTGGTACCAATGTTGGGCTCATTTTTTACTGGTCTCTTGTACGCTAGCACGAAAGCCGAGCGCTACAGCCCGTGGTACGAGTATTATACTCGTCTAATACTGGCCTTTGTTATGTCTAATACGTGCCTAATATGTCCTCAGAATTTTCTGCAAAAATTGGGATTGATGTGGATACAAAAAACCAGTATTAGACTCGTTTTTTCACTAGCCTATGTTCTTACAATTTTTTTGCTTCAATGTTTTTACACCGTTGAGGAGCTTTATTATCAGTTTTGGAGGCTTCAAATACACTGACTTGTATCTTGACTAATCTTCTCTAGTTAATAAATAAATTATAAATGCGGAATAAGATTGGTACAATTTTAATAACGTTTTCCGGTTTGCGCATTCAGGCATGATCCAATATTGTTTAGCATCAACCTGGCCTTTCAGACAACAGAATTGTTGTCGTCTGCTTTGGAGGAAATCGATTACGTCTAACAGGCATGCAAGGGAAAATCAATACCTAACTTTCATTCCTTTTTTTTCTTTGTACGTGGACATGCAGAATTCTAGCTTAGCAATCAAATAACCTTACTAAAAGAATTGAAAATAATTTAAAAGTAACTGTGAATACAACAGAAAATGGTTTCCCCATACATGGCACTTATATAAAAAACCCGAAATTGGAAAACTGGCAACGCCCATGCTGTCCGTATGAAATTTGTACGTATTTCACAGAAATGCTTGAAGTTCTTCGACAGAGACTCACGTTATTGTTACTGTTCTGAAACGCTAAATTACACTCAGGTTGGATTTCTTATTTAATATTCTACGTCTAGTGCAGTCTTTTGCATTCGTAGTGCAAATTTAACATTACTACTGCAAAGCTTTGAGCAAGTTCAAAAGATTACTGCCACCATGGATCGTGTAGTTGACGATAACGTATTACATACTAACCACGACATAATTCAGCAGTCACACGTTGCAAGAAACATTCAGGTATACTTTTTCTTCAATGTTCTATATTATTATTAAACATTTTCTGTGGTTCTAAATGTTTATCCCTCAGGAAGGAAGACCATTTTGTGAATGGTGTGGAAGATATGTTACGATACAGGAAAATACTGAAAAGACCAAGCCTTCCAAATACAAAGAGCCTTCATTCTTTATCGTACAAACCTTAGAAAGGGCTGTGACAACAATCCATTATGTCTCTACAGCTTTGTGCCCTGTTACTGGTTATCAACGGACCACAAGTTTTTGCTATACCCACCATGTACTACATCAGAAGGCAATTTGAATCCTGCGTGTTGGGGGGGGGGAACATTTAAAAGATTTCACCACCCATTCAATACTTGGCTGGAATACGATGTTTATAATATTATGAATCCAGAGAACAAGCCTGGTAAGTTTCACTTACTTTACGTGCAATTATATTGTAATCTCTAAAATTAATTTTCATGTTGTTATTGCAGTGAGTTTTACGACAGCAAAGCATGTTGTCAAAGAGGCAGCTGCTGGTCGTCCTTTAGCCGAGGCTTTCATTTCCGATTGTGAAAGAACTTGGGGGTAAGGAAAACGTGTCTCACAAAAAAGGAAGAGGTACGGTGATGACAGTGAAGACACCAGTCCGCCTACAGTTGTTACGGCAACCAGAACAAGTTCCGTCATCAACATTATTCAAAGTAATTACATTACATATACAAAGATATTTTCAAACTTAAAAATTCTAAACTATTTTACAATTCAGGTAGCAAGAGTGGCGAACCAAAGGGCCACAGCAGCGCAAACAGTATAGAATTTCAATATTTGTCGGATGATGACGTGCCTCCATCTTCACAAACAACGGTAAGAAACATATCTGCAAATCCACTTGTAGGCAAAGTCCTGAGAGATAGTTTTAATTTTCTCATTTCTTCTCAGCTGGCCGAAAAACTTCAGTGGAAGGCAGTTCCTCGCGGCGACGATAGACGGCCTGGTCTCTCAATATTTATGAACCTCATTTCAGTTCTAGGAGGTATATGGAAATGCTACATTGTATTTCATTAATTAATTTTCCTTCTTTTTATTTTAGTCGTTGCGAACGCAAAGGCGCGACAAAAAAACGAAGAAAATATTGAGATTGACTGTTTATTGGAACAGATAAAGACGTGCAGAAAGAAAAGTGGAGAAAAATACCGCGAAGAAAGAAGCATAACACCCGTTGAAGCTCAGGCAGCTAGGTCTTCGCGCAACCAGCCAACTTTTGAAGCGCCAGTACCTAGTACTATTTACGAGGCCGAACTGCAGTCCAAAATTGCTGCCTTGGAAAAGAACATAAGAGATTTAAAAAAACCCATCGAATAAGTTACAAATTTCTTGTCTAAATGTCTTAAATGATGTTTTTTTTTCTGTGTCCTCGCCATGCCGTGTTGGCCACATTGCGCCTTTCTAGTCTTTGTGCCGTGTTGGTATGTTGCCAGGACGAACTGGATTTATCAGTGACTTCATGTTAAATATAAAGAAATTTGTGTTATTCTGCAGTCATTTTTTTTTCTGAAACTGTAACAATTTTATGTAGGGAGTAAAATGCATTTAAAAAATCAAACAATAGTCCCATAACGGACATGAATACGAGTATTGGGACGAGTACAGAAGATGAGCCCCGGCTGAGTCTAACGGCCGGGTATGGGAACGGCTTTTGGCTCTAACTTAAGAGGCTCACCGTTTTTTTTCTTTTTTTTTTTACCGTCCTCGATACCAGTCTAGGAGGCTGTTATGGCTGCAAACAAGGGGTCCAAATACCCGCCCGCTGGACCGGTCTAGGACTCTAGACGAGTCCGAAATACCAGTCTTGGAGGGGTTTTTGCCCTCTGAATTTCTGCTAGGGGAAGCACCGATGATTATCATGACGGACGCTTGTGGATACGGCATTGGGGCGGTATTGTCACAGTCCAAAGACGGAAAAGAATATCCGTTGGCTTACGCCAGTCGGCTGATGTCAAAATCAGAAGTCAATTATTCGATTACTGAGAAAGAATGCCTGGCTCTCATCTGGGGTTTGAAGAAATTTAGAAGTTTTGTGTGGGGCTGCAAAGTAATAATTGTGACCGATCATGAAGCCCTCTGTTGGCTAAGGACAAAAAAGGATTTAGCAGGACGACTAGCACGCTGGAGTTTGTGCCTGCTAGAATACGACGTAGAGATCAGATATAGGAATGGTAAACTACATTCCAACGCGGACTGCTTGTCTCGCTACCCAATCCCCATCACAGAAACGGAGACAGAAGATCGGTGCATAGCTATTGGAATACTGCAATATAACCAAGCAGACTTTATGTCAACAGACATATTATTGGATCTGGCACAGAAGCAACGTGGAGTAAGCAAATGGGGAAAACTTATTGAAAAACTGGAATTACAAAGATCGGCCGGAAGGTGCTTTTCACTGGATGAAGGAAAATTGTATAAAAAGAAGACGAAATGGGGAAAACAATGGCTACGATTATGCGTTCCTCCTGATTATAGACACATGGTGTTAACAGCATGTCATAATGATCCGTATTCAGGACATATGGGAATCCAGAAAACGCTACAGAAAATTACGCACCGTTTTTTTTGGGAGGACATGGCGAAAGACGTGATGGAGTACGTTAAAACGTGCCCACAGTGTCAAACACGAAAAAGCCCAAAACTCCTTCCAGGTGGGATGCTGCAATGTATCAAAGTGGCCAGACCGTTCCAAAAGGTGGGGTGGACCTCCTAGGACCGTTTACGTTATCGGACTCAGGGAATAAAATGATCATCGTAGCAGTGGATTATTTGACAAAATGGGTGGAATTAAAAGCCTTGCCATCGGGCAAGGCAGAAGACGTTACTAAATTTCTGGTGGAATACATTGCACTACGTCATGGAATGCCCGAAGCCATAATAACGGATCGGGGCAAATGCTTCCTAGCAGAAGTTACGCAAACCATGTTTCAGAAGTTGGGAGTCAGGCATAAGACAACTTCAAGTTATCATCCACAAGCAAATGGACAAGTGGAACGCATGAATCACACTTTAGCCACGATGATGTCGATGTACGTCTCAAACGACCAAAAGAACTGGGATGAACTATTGCAGCACATTTGCTTCGCGTATAATACAACACGACAAGAATCCACTGGATTTTCGCCATTTTTTCTACTATACGGTAGAGAACCAGTACTCCCAATAGACCTACTAACAGGAGCTCAGCCAAATCCACGACTCTCAACGGACTTGGCAAAAAAGACATATGTTGAACAACTAATGAGTGACTTATCAATCGCGAGAGACATTGTGCGGACACGATTACAGCACGCACAAGAGAAACAAAAAATGGGTTATGATGCTCATCACCGCATAGTAACATTTCAGGCAGGAGACATGGTACTGATATACAAGCCAATAAGGAAAAAAGGACGTTCCGATAAACTACTACATCGATGGATAGGCCCATACGAAGTTCTACGTCAAACCACGCCAGTTAAATACGAAGTCCAGCCGAAGAGAAAAGGCGGCAAAACCGAAATCGTTCATGTCGTCAGTATGAAGTTATTTCATCAAACCAGCACACTTCAGGAAGGATTGGCACAAAGATCATCAGCGGATAACGGACGGGTGAAACATCAGGAAAACAGGAGTGAATCGACGAGCGCCGAGGACGAAACAACCGAGATTATAGAGAATGAAGAGGAAGAACAGACAGCTAGGCAGAAAAACTGAAATATTCAAGTAAGCCACTCGATGGAACAAACTTCGGAAAGAGAAGGAAACACCCAAGAGATGGGCCTTACACGGCCACTACGGAATCGGCGCAAACCCGATTTTTTCAGGGCAGGGATAATTCACCTACTGTTTCTATTGTTAATCGGGTGCACATTCAGTACCTCAGCAATGATGGTCAGGGACACCGTAATTTTCAAAGAACAACCAGGAATTACAATCAGTGAATCATCATGGACGGTGGCCACGGATGTGATCCTACAAGATGCAGAGAAGGCCGTCACGATAGTAGAAAAACACCTGGAGGAATTGGCCTTACTGGCAGCAAAACATAGAAAGGATGGAGCAAAATTTGAAAAAGAAGACGGACACGCGGCATGGAGGGACACCACAAGTTTTATGACAGCAAGTAAAATCGAGAATAAAGTGCTACTACTGAGCAGAACATTAAACTTATCCAAAACAAGATTGACAACATGTGCGATGACTCTGACAGGAGCGGCTAGAGCGAAAAGAGGAGTGATAGATTTGGGTGGCACGGCACTTAAGTGGTTGTTTGGTGTCTCCACTCAGGCGGATTTGGTAGAACTAAATAAGAAAATTGATGCAATGGGAAACCAAAAACAAGAAATAGTCCATGTACTGGAGCAACATGCATCGATCATAAATGAGAGCCTACAACTATCACGATCAAGTGTAGCATTGTTGCAGGAACTACAACAGCAGTCCACGATACTTCAGAAGAAGGCAGATGATTTTTTGGATCACATTCAGGCGTATGAACTAGCACACATACAACAAGAGCAGTACTTCGCAGAGCTGGACTCGACGTTCGAATCATTGGAACAAGTGATCGGATGGCTTCAACAACAAATCGGGGACTGGGAAATAGGATTAACAACGCTGGCTAACGGGCATTTACCACCACAAATCTTCTCGCCTACAGAACTAGAGAGAGCGATAAAAGAGATAAATAAACATTTACCATTGGGCTGGACGATACCAGCAGAGGAATTATGGGTTATCTATCGGGAAGCACGGGTGTCGGTCGCAGCTACCCATAATAAGTTCCGCCTCTTTATCGAAATCCCCATTTATGACCACGCACAACACTTTAATTTGTTCAAGCTAGTTAGGTTAACAAAACCAACCAAAAACGGCACACACGGGGTACAAATAACCAACTTGCCAGATTTTCTGGCAATAACAGCCGACTTATATACGTTTGTCGAGTTATCAAAAGACGAAATGAGTAACTGTCGACGACTAGATAAACAACTATGCAAATTCCATACGGGATTTTCAAAAAGGGGCAAAAGGAAATCGTGTGCGGTTGCGCTGTTCAACAACGAGGAAGCTCAAGTCAAAGCGTATTGTCAGAAACAATTCATACAGTGGAATGGCCCGGAAGTAGTCTACCTAGGACAAAACCAATGGGCATTCTCAGCGACAGGCCCACATAACGTGGTTTTTTCATGCCCTCCGGACAGTAAGCAAGTACCGTCACAACGCCTACAATTACCGGCAGTAGGATACTTTGAAGTCCCACAAGGATGCACAGCTCGCACAGAGGATTGGATATTTCCAGCAAGCCTGGAAGGCCCCACAACAGCCGCAGCCATATCAATTCATATGCCAGACCTACCGGAGTTCCGTCCAAACATCACCAACCCAAAAATGGCAACGGTCGTACAGTTCCCGTCATCAAATGCGTCACACCTCGACAAGTTCAGCAGCATGTTGCGACAACAAGAAAAACTAGAAGCAGCAGCAACGCTAACACATAATCAGATTTTGAACCTGCTGGACGCGTTGCCAACGTCAAACTATGGGAACTACCCATACGAATGGATATTAGCGTTTGTCATTCTACTACTCAGTGTTTTCGGCCTGACAGGATTCACACTACGGCTTGCACAACGCTTAGATACCCAC
Organism: Daphnia carinata; assembly: GCF_022539665.2. NCBI lineage: Eukaryota > Metazoa > Arthropoda > Branchiopoda > Diplostraca > Daphniidae > Daphnia > Daphnia carinata. The sequence goes on along the minus strand of NC_081339.1, from coordinate 9,853,222 downwards.
ATCAAAGATGGCATGCAGGGATATGAAACAACGGATCACGCACTACGAGGAGCGGCCACCGAGGAACGACTGATTCGGACACAAGACACGGACTTTTGAACACGGAAAACGGATGTTACCAATGTTGTTTTATTATTATTTTACTATTACTATTATCTTTCGCTATCACTCTAATCGTTGCATACTATGGCAATCGGGGGCGATCGCTTTCGAACGGGGGGACCTGTCACGTGGATTCGGAGGACATCCACGTGTTAACGAGGGACACGTGGAGTCCGAGGACATCCACGTGCTGGGAACGTCTCGTACATCAGCCCCAACCCTTTTTCTCCGCTTTCACTTCCGTAAGGTCAAGTAGAATTATCTGCTTGACCATCTTATTGGAAGAGCTTACCCCTTCTATGCGCTTTCTATTCGAACGGTCACGTAGAGGTTATGTACGTGACCATCTCCTTTACTTCCCGCGTCACCCGAGCGGGTAACGACCCTTTTGCTTTAAATAGGAGGGCCTACGAGTGAGACGAGGCTCTCAGTAGACAATTGGATGTGGAGTGTTAAGTGTGGCAGAAATTAATACACCAGGTTCAAAAGCGCTGTGAGTCAGTCCTTTTTTAGTGGAGTGCGGCAGTAGCCGTCACAATACTTTTGAAGGGGCCACAGACAGTAGAAGAAGAAAGAGTGACTGAGCTTTCGGAAGCTGTTTAACTCTGGAACATTCTATTTCCTCTAGTCATCTGGTGAAGACCCAATTGATGCTACATTATGCACCCAAAAGCTTCAGCAGAATCGTAGAACAGACAACAGATTCTTCTGGAATAGGTAGATATTCCCTATAGGCTGGTTCACTGTACAATTATAATTTAAAAAATGATCCTCTAAAATTGGCAGGCTTTTGCACATACCATTGCAACACTATGGAATTGATTTTTCTCACTGGCTGTTACGAGTTACATGTGGCAGTGTTGAAATCCGTACGTTGAAACCAGGAGTTCAAGTAGGGTCGCACAAAGTCAGATTCTCACGCGGCCCCGAGGCCTCTTCACCAGCTCTAGAACGCCATTTGAAGCTCATGCAAGAGCGTTATCATGACACAGCTACCGTGAATCTACTCGGTCTCTACATGGTCGGTGCAAAAGAAGGGGAAGCTTCACATAGTCAACCCTTCCAAGCTGACCAGAAACGCTATTATTATTAATTTTTAAAAAAAGAGTTTTATAGGAAACTAACGGTCTAGTTTTCATACATAAGTGATGTAAATTACTTGAGCTCGACCGCACCCCTCGCAGCGGTTGAATGGAGCAGCCTGTTGCGCCCATTAAGGAGTCGGGAGCCGGAAAGCACGTGGAACTTGCTTTCCATTGTCCGCGCGAATTGTTCAAACGCCATGACCGCAATGCCGTTCCACGTTTGGGGGTTTTAACGGAAGAGATTGTGTCGTGTGAACAGGTAGTGATAAACAATTAACAGCAATAGGTACAAAGTGTTTGTTAAATTCACCTTCTTTTATATTTTAGATTATGGTCTGGTGGTTTAACACCAAGGTGGCATTACACAATGGAAGTGCAGCTGGATACGGTAGCGGTATCAAATCAAGCAACCTGGGAAGCCAATCGCAAGCTTCTGAGCACGCTTGCTCTTCTTTATGTGACGAAGTGGTTATCCTTTAGCGATTGGCTGCACTCAATCCAGGCCTTTCTGGAGAAGAACGCGATCTACTTCGTCAACAGTTCAGCGAATGGCATGTCAAAGTCATTGACAAGGTCACGAAAAGCAAAGGGTTAACAATCAGTGCTACTCATGGCGCACCCCATGTTGCTGGCGGAAATGATGCCAAACCGTCCACACCTCGTCGTACTAGCCAATCATTAAAAGCAGAAGTTGAGGTGTTTACTGGCTTCAAACCTTCAGTTGAAGCTCGTTATCTTAACTGGGACGATTACTCCATTCCCGTTGTTACTTACACTCAAGGCCACCGTCTTTACCATTGTCCTTTTACCTGCTTTCGACACACAGAGGCTCATGGTCGCTTTCATATCGGCCGTCATCACCAATGACCTACCCGTTCACATGCTCCAAAGACGAGCGGTAGTGCAAAGCGATTATGCCCAGGCTATGGACGACATGCGTCACGTTAGAGAAAGGATTGGCTGATTTCACCCTGCATCACCTCTTGTCCGGCCGAAAAGAGTAATAGATCAAGCGGGCAAATAGAAGCAGCGTTAGCATCGAAGATTTCTGCGAAAATGAAGGCGATCCAGCAGTCGAAGCGTTTGAGCCGGCAGTACCTTCAGGTCTGCGGGATCTAACCCGCCAAGACAGTGACGATCCGGCTCTGGGCTATGATACCAATGAGCTGGAAGTTTTGGCGGTGGATAGTTGCACTTTGACAGATAAAGAAAAATCATCATCTGAAGATTTTGATGCTGACTCGGACTGGTTGGGAGTTGATGCACGTTTAAAGAATTCACGACTTGAAGCCAGCAGTGGAGTGCTACTCCTGCCTGGATCAGGATTGGTGGCTGGATCTTCACGAGATACTGACGATATGGCCAGTTTGTCTGCCAGTCCTCGAGAATCTAGAACAATGGGCTTACCAGCAGCTCAAGGTGCCGTGCCACAAGAGCCTTGCGTTGTTACCGTTCCTAACCGGAACGGTGGAGTCTTTGGCGAGTTAAACCCACTCGATGATCCACTGGAGATCCTCTTTGCAAGTGCGGAGGGACTTCACGCTCATGGGCATAGTTCCGAAGCTTGTGAATTGGGCATAGAATTGGCAACAGAACTATTAGCAAATACACCCGATTTGATGGTTGAGTTGCCTCCTGTCATCACGCAGAATGGCAAGAAAATGAAGACGAATCCTGCTTGTCATCAAATTAGCTTTGGCGGAAAATTGCGACTATTACCATCTCGCCTTCAGGGTAGAAATGTTTGGATTGGAATTGGCACGGCCACCTGCTACAACGAAACCATTAGAAGTGAACTGGCTCACCAAGAATCTGAGTTGGTTACACTATTGAAACGAATACCTTTAGGTAATTAAATATTTTTTCTTTAAAATTGTTCAAGATATTCAATCTATTGTTTTAATTCACAGGTCATCCATAATTGTCGATTGAGTGAGAAAGCTGAAGAATTACCAGATGGCATATTACGACCATACCATCATATCACGAAGCATTGGTCACTGTGTCAGGAGCACAGCAAGTTCTTGCTGACGAGACTCTTGGACTCTTTCGCTTCGAAGCAGCCGTGTCTGCCCTAGGATTTAAGGTAACAATATCGTAAATAAAAATAGTCAAGAAAATCAGCAATGTAATGCATAAAAATCAGGCAAATGTATCGGAGGCGGACCATCCTCTGCTTTGTGAAGTAACGCGTCGTCAACGAGATGATCTCGCTGTCATGTTACTGGTTCATTACAAGGACGACCCAGACAAGCTAGCCAAAATTATGAAAAGCTACTGGATCGTCAAGTGCATCCGATGGGCCTATCCTCCCAACACGTCTTCCAAGACCCATCGAGTTTTTTCTATGCGTGTAGCAAAAATTTCTATGTCTATGAAGGCTATGACATACCAGTGATCGCTCTGTTTTAGTTCTGCACGACCGTAACAGACAGTTCGTCCTGGGTTATGACCATGATCACGCTGTTTGCATAACAGTACACGATCTATCTATGCCGGCGCTCGGCTCGCTCGTTAAAGGGCAAGGTTACCACCTTGCATTCTTAGTGATAGTTGATCACGGTATGAGGCATCGACTCACAATAGCGTTTTTGGACAGCTTGGAAGAGTTCACTAAGTGAATCATCCCCTTCTGTTCTTCCTCTTTGTTCCACGATTCTGTTGGAGCTTATGGATGCATTATGTAGCATCAATTGGGTCTTACCCAGATGACAAGAGGAAATAGAATGTTCCATAGTTAAACGGCTCCAGCCGCTCAGTCACCCATTCTTCTTCTACTGTTTGCGGCCCCTTCAGAGGGATAAAAGTCTATTGATAGATGCGAAAAACTGCAGATACCCCAATCTTCCCAACAGAAACACAACCTGTAGCCAAGACTAGGAATTGCAAGCGCCAATCTCCTAAATAAATTTAAGTATCTAAGTTCAAAATTATTAAAATTTTTTATTCTAGTTCATTTGACAAACCTGTATTAACTACTAGTACACCAAGACGTCCAATGTGTCAGAAAGTTTTGTGTGCAACTTGCGCCAGTTTCGGCTGCTAGATCAATAGTTTAAATACCTATGGCTGATCTAATGACAGAAATTTATTTACATCAAAGCAGATCTAAGAGAAATTCAATACCTCCGTAAACGCTCGTACAATTACATAACACACATTTAAAAATTCTGCAATTCCACAAGGAATTGAATTATTTACCCATTTAGTTAAAAATTAGATCTCCACAATCATTTTTCAGTAGTTATTGCCCCATTTAAAAGACTTTGGCATGGCAGGCATATTTGACAGATGAAATGCGATTGATCGCAAAAGCTAGATTCTGGACAGTCCAAATCTAAGCGGCACTAATCCATAAAAAAAAACCTCAGTAAAACGTATGAATCCCGCTACTACAGTTTGCTAGGGCTAAATTTATCTCGTGGGACGTAGCAGCAGCATTGAATAAATGAAGCAAATGCACGAACAAAATTCACACCATGAAGTTCATCGAATGAAAGGTGTACATGTTGTGAACGTCCTGCGAATACTGAATGAGTAAATTATCTTACACTTAAACGTACGCTTGTGTAGTATTTGGGAGCATCGGTGTAGTAGCTTGCAGTAGCAGATGTTGTCATGTGGTAAACTAGAAACTCTTTGTAATAACTTGGAGTAGAGTAGTATTTGGTGGTTAGGGTGCAGTACATTTGAGCAGTATAGGTGTTGGTGTAGTATTCCAGATTTTGGACATGTAGTACTTGGGGGGTTTGGTGCACTAGCTAGGGGCAGCCTGTATGGTCGTGTAATACTTGGTCTTCTTCGTTGTGTAGTAGTCACAACCTTGGTGGTATACTAGGATGACGGGGTAGTATAGTATCCAGAATAAGACGAACCTATTGGTCCACCCATGGCATTTCCAGCTATCTGAAATGCAACAGCCAACATCAGCATTGTGGCGTAGTTAGCTACAAATTGAAAACGAATGTGGTTTAAAAAATCATTCAAGCAGCCATAATTTGGTTGGTATTACAAATACCAGCCAATTTACTGTACCTTTTGATTAAATTGAGGCTTTTACCTGAGCAAATGATGTCAGAACAGGTCAACTTTTTTCAGCTTGTGTATGAAGATCAAGTTTAATGCATACAAAAGGAGACGAACGGAACACGATTTCAATATTCAAAATTTCAAAAGAAATATCATAACTTACCGTTTAAAAAAAAAGAAATGAATTAAATTAGAATAGCAGGCTACCCATTGTTATTTATTTACATGATAATTCGTCTGATTTTGAACAATGCTCTACACTACGATGCCACATTTACAGAAATTCCGATTAGGGAAAAAGTCATGGATGAAATTAAAACGGATGAAATGAATTTAGTAACTGTATATTTAAATAACGTCTCAGTGCTAGTCATTCTTGGGAAGGAATAGTACTTTACTAGTCTCGCTGTAGTAGCTGGGATTGAACCTTTGTTGTAGTGTAGTAAACCGAAGGTTGGGAATGCTAGCTTGAAGTCAAATGGTATTTAAAAGCAGGTTTGAGTTTAGGATGTGGTTGAGTAGTAATAATACGTTATGGTCATGCAGAATTTTGTAATACACGATTTTTGTGATAACTGGTACCAATCATTCAATCCAAAATGTGTTTGGCTCGACAACTTATAATTTCACAGCACACCTGGAATAACACTTTGCCAATGTATCAACACATTAGTGACAAGATTGGCCGCACGGTGATACGTAGGATTCTTGCATAGCATTAACGGTATTGTTGCGTGATGCCACACCCTAATTCGTGAATGCTAGATAATAATTGAATTTTAAACGTTTAGTTTGTTTTTGGCTTTATAACGACGTTGAATAATATTCATTACTATTTTCTCGATAATGTTCATTTATTACATTGTATAATAGTTTCTCTGAATTTAAATGAGAGTTACTTTTACTACGGAAAATGCACGCTTGTGTTATCAACATGGTTTGGTGCCGTAATTCACTGTATATAATAGTTGCGTGTATATCTAAATATAGCGGCACTTGAAATGACTGGGTATGGCACCCTCCCAATGTTGGAATTGCTAGTAACCAAGAGTCTGTAAGCAATTACAACTCGAAACGTCAAGCGTTGGTATGGGACTGGCCATCCATTCCAACGCAAGACTGAATAGAGAAGTAAGAGCTTTCAGCTGATGTCACGGTGGGGATCATGTAGTACAGCAATATGATCCGGGCCAACATCGTGACAGTTCTGGAGGATACTAGCATGTCAGTCAAGTGCTTAGCGCAACCATTTTGACTATTTTCCTAATAACTAAAATAAAAACTGGCAAACCGAGGCTTCTATCTTTACCGATTATTTGAGTATTTCCTTAACATAGAAATTTCAGATTGAAACTAGGAATTAAGTTAAATTAAGTTTAAAATGTTAAAATAATTAGACTATTCCGTCCTCGAGCTTAAGTAGTAAATATAAAACTCGAATTGGGGGCAACAATGTAGTAATGGGGTTGCATAGGTTGCTGTGTAGTTAGCTTTAGCCTCGGTGTAGTAGCTGGGTACGGCGTATGTGGTAGTGTAGTGCCCTGGTGCATTTGTGGTGTAGTATTTTGAGGCTTCGCCTTGGTAATACTTGGGGCATCAGTGTAAGAAGCTGGAGCAGCGTATGTTGTTGTGTAATACTCATTAGCCTTTGTGGTGTAGTATTGGAAAGCCTCGGTGTAATAAGCCGGGACAGCGCAGGTGGTGGTGTAGTAGTATTTGGGAGCCTCGGAATAGCACCTCGGTGCAGCATACGTTGTTGTGTATTGTATATTCATATGTATTGTATATTCATCTGTATTGTATATTGTATATCAGATTCTTCTTTTGGTAATTTTCATCCGCTGACGAAGGAACAATCTTTGAGCTGCGCCCGATAAGGCTGACCGTGCGGAATTTTTCCGCAATAATAGCTAGCGTGAGACATCTGCATTATTATAGCACATACCAGATTTTTCAATCAAATGCTTTATGGAACAATGTTCCAATGTAGATTATCCAGGTTTCTTTTGGTCATTAGCAATTTTTGGCGCATGGTCGGTAATGATTTTATGCTGTGCATTAGAGTGTATAACTATGCATTAGAAAAAAAAGTACGTATATATATCTGTGATTTGCCGCTCATTTTCCACCATCCCTAACACCAGTCATAAATTTGGATTATGGATAGTTAAAAATTTAGATAACTACACCATAATATTTATAATCGCATCATGGAAGTTTTGATACTCTTAAGAGATGTGCTAAGGAATTAAACAATATTTATTGCAATAAGCTTGCTGTATGTGGCTAAAGATTGATTACAATGCAGATAAGCAACAACACTTCAGGATACAATACTCGATAAATACGGATTCTGGATTCCATTAACAAGATTCAAAGCATCTTTGAGCAGTTTGTTATGAAGAAATAATGCAACAAAATGACAACACAAACGGCAATTGTAGATGAAGTCTTGCCATATTAAAACGTTGGATTAGGTTGAAAGAGTAGAAAGACAGGTTTTTCAGGTTTAAAAAAATGTAATATTTGTTTTTATCTGACAGAACTAAAATACTATTGGAATATTGGCATGATGCCATGAATGTTCGATGGTTAAACTTGAATGTAACCTTCATATGCTTGTCGAAATTTACTAAAACGCACCTTGGTAGATTGATGGCATTTATATTTACACCACGCTCGCGATAAATGAGATATACAGAATTTATGGGACGTACTTTAAATATTAAATCATGTGTCGGGAAATCTAGTAAATATTGTAACCCTTTCCATTGAAGGGGATGTGAACGGGGGCAACGGGGAGGGAGCTCGTATTCATGGACGGGGACGACGGGCAAGTGATCACCTTTGGGCTGGAATCCAGCGTCATCAGCGGTCCAGGTCAAAGTGAATTTCTCGCCTTCAGGTGAAACCCAGTAGGAAGATCCCTTGTTGGTGTTGCCCATAACATCTTCGTAGGTGGCCTTTCCGTAAGAATCGTAAGCGACTCCTTGCATCTTCTTCTGAACTTGAGATTCTTCACGGGTTGTGTAGTCAGACTGGGCGTAGCTGTGGGTTAAAGGGATTTCATGTTTTGAAATATGAAAATCTAAAGTCTCTTTGTTATAACACATAAACCATGAAAATGATTTACCTCCACTGGCTGCTGCCATCGATGTTGCGCTCGTCGGATTGGCTAGTGACTGTAATATCAGCATATTTATTATCCTTGTAGCTTGGTGTGGGGTAGGCTGGTGTGGGGTAGCTAGGGAGTAGGGTACTTGGGCGCGGAGTAGCTAGGGGTAGCGTACTTTGTTGCAGGGTAGCTGGGAGCTATGTATTCCGGCTTATAGCTGGAAGGAACGGCAGCAACAACAGCCAAGACGGCAGCGATAACAAACTGTCGTCCAATGTATTAATTAAATAAATATCTAAAATTTTTAGTTGTTCAGAAAATATAAGCAATAAAATGCCTTACGAGCTTCATGTTGTACTAGGTTTACTTGGTAAACAACTGATGGTTCTGTTTCTACGTTTCTAAGCTTATATAGTCAAGTGAATGGTACGAAACATTCAACTGACCTAGTTGTTGTGCAGCTCAATTTGGGCGTTGTGCAAAAAAATAGTTCACTCTCACTTTTCACGTTAGACAACACATCGAAAAAACTTTTCTTAATAGTAACAGCTAATTGCTTTTTTTGTGCATGATTTGAGCTAATAGTGCTCTACTGGCGTTCTCATTTTTAACAGAATCTGATTATTCACTCTCATTGATTTTTTAAAATGATAACTCGATAATATGATAACTGTTAACTTTCGCTAAGGATAGTAAATTTAATCCATGAACTAGATGTCAACATAGCATTTGTCTGAATCGGGTATTGGTATTCCCGGCTACCACTTCAATGTTAATCTATTGGAAATATTAGGCAAATGAATTGTTGTATGCCAATTCAAAAGCGAGCCGTAAGTGGAGGAGGTGAATGTTGATTTATAATGAACAAAAAAAAAAATCTTTTTGATTCCTACTTGTCGAAAACAATAACTACATGATAGTCTGGAATACAAACCATAGGTAACCACCAAGGAACGGTTGATCGACGTTTTCAAAAAAAAAAAAGGTTAAGAAACGAAATGAATGGAAAATTGCACACCCTTTTTTGTCGGCTACATAAAACTGTTTGGAAACCATTGAAGTCATCAGTTGTTTAAGCCTTCCACAATAGCCAACATGAAACTGGTCAGCATAGATATTTTTATTTTGACAGTTCACAATTTCATCACTTATTGAAAAACGAATATTTTGTTTTCGCAGTTTTGGCTGTTGCTACTGCCCTACCATCCAGTTACAAGCTGGAATACAAAACTAACAGCTACTCTACTCCTCTACTCTGCTTCTAGGTACAATAAGGATAACAAGTACGCTGACATTACCATCACCAGTCAATCCGACGAGCGCAACATCGATGGCAGCAGCCAATGGAAGTAAGTACATTTCATGTTTTACACTTATTAACAAAGGGATTAAAGACACTCACATTAAAAAAAATTTATTTTTCCAACCTAAAGCTATGCCCAGTATGACTACACTACCCCTGAAGAATGTCAAGTTCAGAGGAAAATGCAAAGAATTACCTACGACTCTTACAGAAAAGAAACTAATGACGAAGTCCTAGCCAACACCACCAAAGGGTCATCTTGCTGGGTTTCCTCTGAAGGCCAGAAGTTTACTTCAATGTGGACTGCTGGATTCCAGCCTAATGGTGAACACTTGCCTGTCGCTCCTGTCCATATCTATGAGCTCCCAGTTGCTCCTGTTCCAAATATGAACTCCAGGTTGCACCTGCTCTTCCTTATTCACAAACTGATCTTGGCTATTAAGATTGAAATATTAATGTACTATGCAAGTTTAATTTGCTGATGTAACGAAGTAAAAATACAACTTTTGATTATATTTTATCTTCATTGTTGGTTTTCTTTATATTAAAATTATATATTATGTTTGTTGTGCATTATATTTAAAGTATACATTATAAATATAGTAATTCAAGTGTCATTGACATTTCCTTGAATTCTATTTTTATATTATACTTTACATCCTGCTTATTGCTGATTGGATGAGCTTAATGCGTAGAACATCGCGCCATACATTTCCTGAATAAGAAATCTGCGTGAGATATTCAATAACTTATATCCGAGCTCCCCTCAAACATGTTAAAAGCCCAAAAGTTAGTTCCACAGTTCTTCAGCTCTCTCTTGTTCTAGTTCAAGTTCCATCTCATTCTTAGAAGTGCTATTATTTTCTTCAAATATAGTTAGTTTAATTTGTTCTTATTCAATAATTATTGTAAGTGTCTTCATCGCTTCTTGTGCGACCGACAAGTCCCGTTTTTCATCTTTTCTCTTCAACGTTTGACATCTTTATTCCATCTTCGCCACAGCGGTGACGGTAAGACTCAATTGGCCTGACTCCATTTTGTATTTCTATTTCCCATTTATATCTTATATCTGTGTAATGCTTTTATTATCTTTGGCCTATTAGAATAAAATATATTCGGCATTGTGGTAACGCCTTCCCGAGTTCATTTTTCCTATTACAATTTGTCTTTAATTAAAGTCATTCTTTACAATCACTAAAAGAATGCTTTACACTGATGTGAAATAAAAGTATGATATGTCTTCATATCCGTTTACCGTTATCACGCAGGGCATGAACAGTTTGAAAGACGTTACTTCTCTGTGTGAGCACAAATTTTGTCGATTTGCACACATTCGAACGCAGGTCTCACGCACAGCTTCATTTAATGCATGGCGGAGTAAAGAATACCTTTGGCTTGATTGTTGGCTAAAAGCAATAAATGATAATGTTGCAAATACCATTGATTGTTGTTTGCTCCCGAAGAATTACTGATGTGACAATACAGAATACACAGCAGACGACTAAAATATTAGAAGATATCCGTGAATGTGTGGTTTACCTGCCACCTAGCGGCAAACTGAAGAGAAGTTTCCAAATTTTGTAGGGGGACTGGTAGATTCCCGTTACGAATGCTGGTAACACTAAACAATTCATCTATCATAACATTTTTTACGTAAAATTGTTTTTCTTCCATGAAAATAATTTTATTAATAAAAGCCTGTTGGTAAATATCTATACAGGTTAAGTTAATCACTCGAATTTCAGTGATAAATCTGATGATAATTGCAAGGCGATAATGGGTGAAAGAGTGACTTAAGGATCGGAACAGTTTGAATAACTTTAAATTGCGACTACGTGGGTTGGTTGCATTGGGAACCAACACTTATTTCTAAATGGAAGAAACTATAGGTGCCCACGTCGATTATAAAATGTGGTTAAAGTTAATACGGCTACGACGCACAAACCCACACTTTTCTGACGTGATTTTAGATTGACATTCATATTAACATGTATTTTTTGTACCGATAATACAAGAATGTCAGTGCATTCAGTACAGAAATTTAAATAATGTGTTCAGACAGGATTTTATATAATTTAGTAAATCTTATAGCCTTTGCCGTTGAAAGGGATGTGAACAGCGGCAACAGGGAGCTCATATTCGTGGACGGGGGCGACGGGCAAGTGATCACCTTTGGGCTGGAAACCGGCCTCATCAGCAACCCAGGTCAAAGTGAACTTCTGACCCTCAGGAGAAATCCAGTAAGAAGATCCTTTGTTGGTGTTGCCTAGGACTTCACCGTACGATTCTTTGCCGTAGGAATCGTAGGTGACTCCTTGCATCTTCTTCTGGACCTGAGACTCTTCGCGAGTGGTGTAGTCAGACTGGGCATAGCTATGGGTTGAAATAATAAAATTTGCCTTATGGTTATCTTTAGTTCTTAAAATGATGAGTATAAAGTATGAAATAGATTCACCTCCATTGGCTGCTGCCATCGAGATTGCGCTCGTCAGATTGGCTGGTGATGGTGATACCAGCGTATTTGTTATCCTTGTTGTAGCTGGGAGTAGGTAAGCTGGTGCGGGGTAGGCTGGTGCAGGGTAGGCTGGTGCAGGATAGGCTGATGCAGGGTAGGCCGGTGCGGGGTAGCTAGGAGTAGGGTACTTTGGTGCAGGGTAGCTTGGGGCTGGGTAGCTGGGTGCCTTGTATTCCGGCTTGTAGCTGGATGGAACAGCGGCAACGACGGCCAAGAAAGCGGCGACGACAAACTGTCAGAAAATGCCGTTTTAAACATAAAATTGATTTTAGCTCAAAATAAGAATAAGAGATTAAATGCCTTACGAGCTTCATGTTGCACTAGGAGGGTTTGATAAACAACTGATGGTCTTAGTCCTTCCATCTCGCACTTTTATAGTCGAGTGAGAGGCATAGAACGTTCAGTTGACCTAGTTGTTTTGGCACTAGAATTCGCACTAGCAAATTAGGTTTTGGGCGTTGAATATAATACCTTACTTTCGCTTTTCCCCTTAACCACAGTGCATTTTTGATTTCGTTTGGCTGGTGAAGGATTTATTTTGTCTCCTGGTCTATGATGATGAGAAATCAATATCTTGTTATAGGAGTATTCACACGTCAGTGTCTATGAAATACAAATAATATAATTTATCTTACTAAAATCAGGTTGACGAACGATAATTTGCTCAATTCCTAAATCATCAGTCGGGGGTGATATGTGACAATTCTGAAGGAAAATCATCAGCAAATTGTGTTAGGTTTCTACTTATCGAAAGCAATCACTGCATTGCAAGGGCTCTGTCCTGTAATGCAAACCAAATCATTTCGCCACCACAAGGCGGTGAACGCCGCTTTCAAAAACTAAGTAAAGAAATCAAATGAAAATGAAAGACATCCAATATTTTTTCGACTATATAAGGCCGTCTGAAGGTGACTGAAGACATCCGTTGTTCAACTCTTCAACCCACTCTCAACATGAAACTAGTAAATATAATTTCTTAAAATTTTTCTTTTATTTACAATTTCATAGCTTATTGAAAAGCTTTTTTCGCAGTTTGTTATCGCCACTTTCTTGGCCGTCGCTGCCGCTGTTCCACCCAGCTACAAGCCGGAATACAAGGCACCCAGCTCCCCAGCCCAAAGCTACCCTGCACCAAAGTACACTACTTCTAGCTACCCCGCAGCGGCCATCCTGCACCAGCCTACCCCGCACCAGCTTACCCTACTCCCAGCTACAACAAGGATAACAAATACGCTGGTATCACCATCACCAGCCAATCTGACGAGCGCAATCTCGATGGCAGCAGCAAATGGAGGTGAATCTATTTCATACTTTATACTCATCATTTTAAGAACTAAAAATAACCATTAAAATTTTTTTATTTTTTAACCGATAGCTATGCCTAGTCTGACTACACAACCCGCGAAGAGTCTCAGGTTCAGAAGAAGATGCAAGGAGTCACCTACGATTCCTACGCCAAAGAATCGTACGGTGAAGTCCTAGGCAACACCAACAAAGGATCCTCTTACTGGGTTTCCCCTGAAGGCCAGAAATTCACTTTGACGTGGACCGCTGATGATGCTGGATTCCAACCCAAAGCTGACCACTTGCCCGTCGCCCCCGTTCATGAATACGAGCTCCCAGTTACGCCTGCTCTCCCTTATTCACGCACTGGACCCGGTTACTAAGTTGTAAACTTTCCCTACATGAAATTTGAATGGCATGAACCATTCTAGTGTAATTTATTGATGAGAAATAAACGGAAATTATGCTTTGATTTCCGTAAAAGCCAATTATCTTAGTAGTCTAAACAAATGTTTTATTATACGAATGGAACTTCGTTACTTGTAGAAGAATGACGTAGCCAGCGCAGTTATTACCTTCGTTTCCACCGATTCCCGTCATTTCCATTCGTCGAAAACAAAGCGACGAAGGTGACCGGTTCCACACCAATTAAATCAACGAAGCTTCTAATCACGTATTCTCTGATTATATTGCCAACGTTGCAAGACAGGCGCAATTACAGGACTGGCAAGATTTAGTTATGCGTGCTAGTCACGTGCCACCTAGTGACGACCGAGGAGAAGCTTACCGGTCTTACGGCGGGACACGATCCAATCACGACCCGTGATTACACCATCCGACTTTTCTATTATGGCTTTTTTCGCATGTAATTATTTTTCTAGCGTAAAAGAAATTCTATCCAGAAGACATTAAAGTAAGTAAAGAATAAAGTTCATTGATTAAAATTCCCAATTTTGTTAATTTTCTTTCCTAAATTTAACATTAAACGTAAGTTTGTGCCATAATGACCGTAGCCTTTTATCAGTGATAGTTAGATCATCTATTGTACAGTATAAAAGACTTGATAAAACAATTTATGTTTGGTAACGGTGTTGGTTCGCTAGCGCCGTTACTGCGTGTATATGCCTTACTAATGTTTATCTAATTCTAATTGCAGGTATGGGAATGGCTGGAAGAGTGACGCAAATGTCGTGCCAGGTAAAACAACGATGAGCTGTGACCACACTGGCTGGTTCCATGGAAAGCAAACGCTATCAACTCTAAATGGAAATTTGGTGTCCACATGAATTATAAACGGTGGATTAATACGGATATGGCGACCAAACCCACTCTTTTCTCACGTTACAGGTAAATTAAACTTCAAAAATATTTTTTATGATTGTTTAATAATTTTATAGTCGTCACTAACAAAAATTTTACCGAACCGAAAGAGTTAGAGTAGTGTGTGATTCCATAAACGACGTCCACAAGCTCGTTACGGCAAATATTTGCATGACCATCTATGACAACGAAACGTGTAAAGCTGTCCAATACTTTGTAGAAATAAAGGACATTTTGCTTACGTTGACGGCATTTATATTTGCATCATGCGTTCGATGTACAGATATAACTTATAGGACATGGTTTTAATATTCAATTACATATCAGGAAAGCTAGTAAGTATCGTGGCTCACGATAGCTATTGTTGCGAAAAAATTCTGCACGGTCGGCCTAATCCGACGCAGCGCAAAGATGGTTTCTTCATCGGTGGACGAGAGTTGCCAAAAGAAGAACTGAAATCTCCTATGCCCAGAAAAATGTCGTAAAGCAAATACCACGTCTGAATGGAGCTTCTGGTGAAAACACACAAAGAACTATCTTGGATGTCTGCTAAATTTTTAAAAATCCTTCTGCCGATGTTAACGGAAAAGATAACCAGTTGCGATGTATCGCATGAAAATCATGCAACTCGTCATTCGTGAAAAATAACGATATTTGGAACGCAAGCCCCGCCTCGATGCGACGTTTTTACGGCAATCTGAGCTGCGCTGCAGTGTCTTTCAGATGGGCTTTATTCATACTGTACAACACGTTGCCGTGAAAGAAGGGAAAAAAGCGTAAAATAGGGTGAATAAGATAAATGGTAGCGCATGATAAAAAGTGACGAATTGCGCGGCAAAATACGCTTATAATATGAAACAAATGGTTTTACGATGGAATTCAAAACTATGTCTGAGAATAAGAAAAATTGACAGTGTTATATTGGATAAACAGCAAGGCATGTCAAAAGTTCAAGCCAAAAGGTACAGTATATTTGTTGAAGCTAAGTAGTTGGAGGACCTATTTGGGGCTGGAGAAATCAGATGTTCAAAAATGAATTTTTTACGACAATTTCGATTTTTACGACAAACGATTTCAACAGCAAACCTTTGCGTAGTCCAAGCTCCCCAAGCGCCGCTGCAGCGTTTGAAAAAAAGGATGAAAAAAGGGTCTTAGCGCAACGAAACATTTCGTTACAATAGGAGAAAAAGGCCCTTGGCGCAACGAAAGCTTTCATTGCAATAGATTGCACCAGGACTGCAGTCTGTTCTCCATACGGAAGTATGGAGATTTTGTTGACAACCCGGCGCTGCCAAAGACTAGCAGACGTACCTAATCGCATCACAGCTCTCAATCAAGTATATAATTTTTTGTATTCAAGCTGTGACAATCACTTTCTGTTTAGGCAATAGACGTATGGCTAGATATACGTGACGATGAGGTTAAGAAACCAGTTCTTAGCCTAATTTCATAGTGCTCTATGATCGTGGGTAAATTGGTTTAATGCTTAAATTAGATTTATCGTTAGTATTGACGTATTTCTTTTTTTTTTTTTTTGAAAGAAAGGTGTCTAAACGAGTATACCGCCTTTTTTTGTGACCCCAGCCAAATGCGTTTTCAAAGGGATAGTTTGGCAATTGTTTCAGCACTAAGAAAAAGTCCATTTCAAAGTGGCCATCATCTTGGCATAAAGTTTGATCTCCAATTACTACTTGAATGGCAGTGTTTAAATGAAAACTGGAACAAACTAGAGAAAAATGGGATACTGACATCTGAACAGATTAATCTGTTGGTTGAAGCTACAAATAACAAATCAATAAGAAGTCCAAGTGGAAATTTCCCTTGTGCATGCTGCGATGGGGAATGTGAGTTAAAATGTCAAAGCATGTCCCAAAGCTCAATTGGATCTTTATGTACTGAGAAACTAGTTATAAAATTTCGTAACACATGGACATGGAACAAGGTTGCTGGTAGATTTGATTTACATTTGTTACATTATTATTTGTTGGTTGAAGATTACTCACCTTTTATTTTTAGGTTTGAGGGATGTGATAGAATGTAGAAAGAATCTTGTGACACAGTTAGAGGATCTCTGTATCAGATCTTCACAAAGCAGTTTGAATCTTCAAAATTTAACGAAGTAACTCATCCTTTTCCCGTCGATACATTGAACAGGGGAGGAAAGTTCGCCTTGCGGAGGATTCAAGAACTCGAGGGATTGGAAATCTGAATAAAAACGAACTGGATAAATCTAATATCCAGAGAAAATGGTAGTAGTCTTTCCTTTTAGTCTTGTTTTCTTACAACTGTATTCATAGCGATAGACTGTACATGCAAGGGTGTATGAAGAAATAGCCAGCATTTCATCAGAGAAGAGTAAAAATCCTGCGTCGTCACCTCACACAATTGTTGCTTCCTTAACTGAAGTAGGATCTAATGCTGCACTTAACTTTCTGTTTGCATTTTTCCGTCGCGTATGGCAATCAGGTAAACAAAAGATTCTACTATAGCCGGCAAAATGTTTAACACCTTGTTTTGCAATAGGCGAAGAGGGGGTTGCCTGGTTTGAGATGCTGATTCACGCACTAGAATCACATCGCAGTTGACCTCTCGCGTCTATCTTTCACCTTCTACATCAAGTGAATAATAGCACATATGACTCTGATTCAGGTTGCTCAACAAATCTGTCTTATTTCTGCGTTCCATTATTTTCGAGTACGGATTTTAAATTTTTTTTAAATTTTCCTACCAATAAAAATTACGGGAACTCCTTTTCTTATTTAGAGATAGTTTGTGTTCCATTCCTCTATGGGATCGACAAGTGGCGCTACAGCTTCTTTTAGAAGTCAGCATTTAGCGTGGAAGTCTCGTCTGTGTTTTACATGCTATACACGTTCTGCTCGAATTATGGGACGTATTGTATATTGTCGCGTCAACGACTACCGAAGTGTATTTCTGCGTCTACCAACTATTACAGAGTCCCCATGAAGACTGACCATAAGCAACAGCGGTCAGTCTCCCACAATACAACTGATGGGCCGATCCCGACCGGAAGGGATCCGGTCACCGTCCGCCCACACCGATCTCGTGTGTCGTTGACCGATCTCGGCGGACGTGGCGTGACTGGCCGACACTGGAGACATTTGGTTCAATGGTCGCGACAATATTATCGTGAATTTTTTTTTGCCACCCCCATATCCTAGGGCTAGGCCGCGGGTAGGGACACTCCATGCGTGCGATTTTAGGGGTGATCCAATATTTTATGTCTATGATTTATTTCATAGAATCCTGAACGGATTTTACATAAAAAATTGGAGTTAAAGAGCATTCCTTTATCTTTCGAATGCAACAAACCCGATAATTTTCCGAGCAATATTTCTATACGAAAAAAATTCCGGCGTGAGACACCGTAGGGCCTATCCTACGCGTGTTAAAACAGCAAAATTGGACGGGGTGATCCAATTCTTCTGGTGGCGACTGTATATTTTACTTTCCCTTTTGTTTTTCTTTGATTTGTTCCCTTTGGTTGCAATAAAATAAAGATATTTCTGTTATGTTATTTCATTGAACGAAGAATTGCACAGGTCAAGCCGACCTACAAGTTTATGTTTATCTCATCTTACTGTAGGAGCTACTGTGGAGCTAAGCGTTCCTACAGTAATTTGATGGCACTTTCCCGTACCATATTGGGTAACTAAAAAACACCTTTGAGCTGATTTAACTGAAATCCCATCGTAGTTTTAATATGTATATACGTATCTGGCCACGGTACACAGCTTAACCAATGTGAATAATAATACTTGTAAACACCACAACAACTTTTTTTTTTAAATGTTGTTTAAGGTGCCTCCCGTGTGGCGTTGCCATATCGGGAACGGGTCGTCCTAGGAGACCAAAATTAGCACCGGAAAATTACTTGAGTAGATGAGGGGACTTTGACTTGGTTCAGCAGCGTTTGTGAAGTTCCTGATTCCTGATTTCCAGAAGAAATTTAACACCAGGTCCCTGATCTTGAGTTTGGCGTGGTTGTCACAGTTTTGCGGTGGATGAAGAAGAGTGGACAGGTTCAGCTGCAGTTTGAGCTCCGATAGGAAGCTTTTTAGCTCCTCTCTTTCGGCAGCGATGTAGGGACATTCTATTAAAAGATGGGAGGGAGTTTCCTGTACAGGACATCCATAGCTACAGTTTGGGGATACAGAGGGATCAAATTTCGAGACACGAGCGTTTAAACGTAGCCGGTTCGAGCGGAGTTTGTGGAGAATGCTGTTTTTAAGTCTGCCAGGATGCACCATCCAAGGCTCAGGAGAAAGCGAGTTCCTGGGGTGGTAATCAAAGAAACCATAGTGACTCTCCAGGTATGAAGTCATCAGTTTGGACCAAGCTCTGCGGAATACATTTGATGCGAGTTTAGACGGGTCGGCGTAGTCGATTTTTTTACAGCTGGGGTCCGTTCTTGCATCGTTTGCCAGACGGTCCACAAGTTCGTTTTCTGGGATACCTACGTGACTGGGAATCCAGTAGAGAACAACTTTTGCGCCGGCGGAAGAGCTACTTAGAGCCCTATTCCGAATCTTAATGACTAGTTCATTTCTAGGGTGTAAATTGTTGATGGCTGAGATGGCGCTGAGTGAGTCCGAGAAGATCCTGATCAGCTGCGCTGGGCCGTTTTCAGTGTATTCTATGGCCTTTAGAATAGCCATCAGTTCGGCTGTGAAAATGTTTGTATCACTAGAGAATTTCCAGGCTTTTTTTAGTTGAACATTTGGGCAGTAGATGGCGCATGCTGTGGAGTTGTCCTCGTAGTCACGGGAGCCATCTGTGAAGACGCTTGCCGTACTATTGTTGGCGTTGTTTTGTGTATACAGTGCTCGGAAAAGTAGTCTGATGAAGGTTGGGTTTTCAAGTGCCTTGTTTCTTGAAATTGGAAGAATAATTGATGGAATTTTTCGGCATCAACCATGGAGGACTCATCAGCTCTTCAGCGAAGCTAAAGTTGGTAAACAGTGATACTTTTAAAGCTGACAATTGGAAGTTGCATACCACAACACTTGGGGTGCTCCTGGTATTCCATAAGGTGAGGCTAGAGTAGGTACATTTTGCATTTCAAAAAAAGGGTTCTTCGGTTTGCATTATACCTACGAAAGTAACTTACTTTCGACCCTAAGGGTGTAGACGAGATCTATTTAGCTCTTTTAAAGACTTTCTTTCCTCGCCACCTGCAACCGCCCTCTCCGATCAGACGTTTTTTAGCTCTTGTCTAGACATGTCACAAAATTTCCCTCGTTCGGGGCTAGGCCCACGTGGTGATTCGAGAAATTTTCGCAATTATTATAACGACCAAGTTCCTTTCAGTTACGAAGGTGATCGCCGGCGTGAACAGTTTTTCAGGGATCGTGAGCTTAGAGAACGCTTGTGGCACGAGCGTCAGTTACAGCGTAATCACAGCGACTTTCGTAGCAGATCGCCTAGAAGACTGGACTATAGCTTGGCTGATGAATCATCTCAGTACTACGGTAGAAGTGATGTATACAGTCAACGGTACGACGCGCAGTTTGAGCCCCATCGGTTTTCACGACCTTTTGCATCCCCGAATTTCACGACGATCCGTATACCTATACGATCGAGTCCGATGCTATCTACGATGATGATAGGCAAGAGGTAACGGATGAGTGGTATGAAGAGGAGGAGACGGTGGAGCGAGGACGTTCATGGCGCCCCGGGTGCGCCGAAGAGCTACCGACCGAAGTATTGACAAGTACGCCAGGTACGGAAGTGACGGGTGCAATTTTACCAACGCCGCCTTCCCCGCAACCGCCAGAAGAAGCATCTCGAGATCCGGCATCGTTTTCCGCGGCCGTTATTCCTAAAGAAATCTGCCGTGAGATTGCATCGCTCTTAGCGGTTGGGGTTTCGACGGATCAGTCAAAGTTAGTGTCAAGAGAATTTCCGTTGCTCTTTGAGGAGGAAGGTTTTTCTCTTAAACCCCCGAAGTTAGATGGGTGGATGAGCAGGCGCGCGAAAGAGAAGAACGCCCTTAAAACAGTCAACTCAATGGAGGAGACCTTAGTGAAAACTCAGCTGAAAGTTATGGACATCGGCCCACCATTGATCGACTTATACGCGCGGGTGTCAGCTACCCCGGACGATACACCAGCAGGTGTTCGCGTACGCCGTTCATTACAAGCAGCCTTACAACAGTGGGGTAGAGCTTTTGCGCACATTTCAAGAAAGCGCCGAGAAGCAGTAGTCAGCGCCACAGACCCTAGGGTTGGCTATTTGCTGAAAGACGAATCCAATTTCACTACCGCAAAGGAGGCCCGCGAGCACCTTTTCACCGGTGAGTTTCTGAGCCACATGCTTAAGGAAGCAAGCCAAGATGAGGCTCTAGCAAAGCGGGATCAAGCGGCAGCTGCCGCTTCCCGGGGAAGAAGAAACCCGCTTAGGATGGTTCGGACAGCCAATTCGTCGATAATCTGGCCCCACGGTATTATGGAGACGATTTCCATCCAGCGGTTCGAAACGCGGGCAGAGGGAGAAACGATCCGAGAGGTGGCCATGGGCGCGGTAGCTCCAGAGGAAGGTATGAATTATTAAGACCTCAGGTTTTTTTCCCTAGCTATTCCCGTCCTTAAAGCAGTGGAAATCGGGGATAGGTTGCGTTATTTTTCGGAAAAATGGGCATCGATTAGTAACGACCCTTGGGTGCTCGATGCGGTAGCTAACGGCGTAAGACTGAATTTTATTTCGCCTCCGTTGCAACACTTTCCTCCACATTCCGTAGTTATGTCAGAGGAGATGCAGGCGGTTTGCGACGCCGAAGTAGTTAACCTATTAGGCAAACAAGCTATCTCCGAAGTTACGGATAATTCAGAGGGTTTTGTGTGTTCGTTCTTTTGCGTGCCAAGAAGGCTGGGGGATTTCGACCGATCGTGAATTTAAAGCCATTTAACAGGTTCATAGAGTACCAATATTTTAAAATGGAAAGCCTGGAAACCGTCCGGTTTATCGTTAGGGAAGGGGGCTGGTTCATTAAGTTAGACCTCAAGGACCCATACTTAACAATTCCAATGCATATTTCTCACCAAAAGTACCTGCGCTTTGCATGGAGGGGGCGTATTTATCAGTTTTGTTGCATGGCTTTTGGCCTTTCCCCTGCCCCTCGGATATTTACGAAGCTACTGAGAGTAGTGGTAGCCTTTCTGAGACGACAAGGTCTCAGACTAGTTATTTTTCTAGACGACATCCTACTTTTGAACATTTCGCACTGATCTTACAAAAACCTTGAGTCTTTTACAAGCCTTAGGTTTTTTGATTAATTTGGAAAAATCAGTAGTCGTCCCCACCCAAATAATTGAGTACTTAGGTATGATGGTTGATTCTGTGAAAATGTCATACGCGCTGCCCGGTATCAAGGTGCGGGAGGTGAAAAGACTATGTGAGGACGCATTGGGCGCCAAACAGCTAGCCTTACGCAAGGTGGTTTCCATTTTAGGAAATTTCACGTGGGCTATTCCAACCATTCCTTTTGCACAGTCTCACTATAGACGCATGCAGCGCTTTTATCTATTAGAATCCACGAAGGCGAACGGTGATCTCAGTAGCAAATGCAAGTTGTCGTCTGAGGCGGAAGCCGACTTAAAATGGTGGATGGCGAATTTGGAACTAACAAATGGGAAGGTATTCTTTCCACGAAAAGCCGATATTGAAATATGTTCGGACGCTTCACTATCTGGGTGGGGGCTGTATTAATTTACAAGACTTAGCATCAAATCAGATTAACTTGCCACTTTGGAACAAATACTCTCTATTTTAATACTGTATACTAAAGCGAAAGAGAAAGATGACTGAATAATTAAAGCGTACAGGAAACTCCAATGCCATAAAAGATAAGTTAACCTGACCATCGCAATGTTGCCTGTCGAATGCTCATAAAATAACGAAATTTGTTATTTATTTTTAATTTTCTAACAGGAATTTATTTGTTTGACCATTGTTGTGTAATGGGGGTATAGCTCAGTGGTAGAGCATACGACTGCAGATCGAAATGTCCTCAGTTCAAACCTGGGTGCCCCCTTGAAACTTAAGAGGCATTGGTATCATTTATTAGATTGAGTTTAGAAAGGGCATGCAATTATTTCGAGATATTTGGATATAAATTAGTTAAATAATCATCCTAAGCTAAATCAATTGAAAATGCGCGCACTGAAGGAGAAAGACGATTTCCTTGTTTAATAAGATATTCGATTACTGTCGTATCGATGTAGTTTGTTTTAATTTACATGACCAAGCATCAAATCAGATTAACTTTCCATCTTATAACAAAAACTCTTTATTGTAATCTAGGAAATGTCATCCAATCATGCAGTAGATGGCTTCATACTACCAGCCAACGACATCACTCCAACGTAGCCCTGTCTTAGTTGTGTATCCGGAAAAAGGCAGAGATCCCCTTTTCGTGTCGGTAGGACAAGAGCCTATGAAGTCAGACAACAAATTCATTCAGACGTATGTGGCCCTATGCACGTACAGACAAGAAGTGGTTTGCGTTTCTTTAAAATTTTCAGTGATGAATTCAGTGGATGGATTCAGTATCGCGATTTTTTTTCGAAAATTCGGTACCACGATACCGATACTTCTTCAAAGTATCGCTTCCCATCCTAGTTGAAGGTTAAATATTTGTTGCATCGGAAACTAAATATATTGTTGGTGAAAAGTCCCAGGAAACGGGATTCGAAGGCTTTTGTAAGACATGAGTTCCAAAACAAAGATTGGTTCAAACATGATGTTAAGTATATTATTCAAACAATAAAATGGTATTTCATTTTAGGTTTCAGCAGGGCATTCAGAAGGGCTGTTACTTCGGCGACGACTGTTCTTAAGACTCGACGGTGACTAGCCGATTCCCTATGCCAAATTTCATGGTACAGGATTGCAGGATTTTCTTCGCACTCTCCCAAATGCGGTCTATGTGGGTGAGAAAAATGTCATTCGATTTTGTAACAAACAACCTGTATTTTTCCGTATAGTTTGGTCATTTCCTACAAGGCCTGGCGAAGTTTTTGCCGGCTGTGACCAAGTTGGTCCCATTATCGGTTGGTCTTTGGTAAAACAGAGAAGCAAAGGAGAAATTCTTGCATCCTGAATCCGTCGAGAAGTATGGCGTACCTTTGGCGATACTCAGTCCCGACTGTATGTGGTAATCTCTATACCATAGTGTATACAGTAACCTTAGTGTGCAGGTAACATATCGCTGAAACTATGAGTTCTATTTCAAACTATTTCAATATTTGGGGATGAACCTGCCAATTCAGTTGGTATTTTATTAGACACCAGGAACGACCCGTTAGCGGTGGAACGGACCACCTTAAGGATTTTTTGCCGCACCGTCATATGCAATAAAGGTGGGATAAAAAAACATTGAAGATCAAACTATTTTCAGGTTCAGGATTTCATTAGACTAATAACGTAATGAATGTGTATGGCACAAGGGGCTATTTAAAAAATAACAAATGCAATTAAATAATTTGCGGTAACTCAAGCATGCACCTTCAACCATACTTGGTGGACATCTTGCAGCAAGTATTTTGCATATCCAGCCTGCAATCCGATAAGATAGATTCGTACAATGAATAGTACATATTCCTGGAACCCAGCTGACTTCCAATCGCCCTCCCAGCTCACTCCGAAGAATGAACCGACTACGAAAGAAAATAATTTTGCTATCATTTGCTATTTTCTTGACTGTGTCTTTGTTACCAGGTGTGAGGATCGAACTCACGTCTCTATACAGAGACCAGAACTTAAGTCTGGCGCCTTAACCACTCGGCCAACCTGGTGTTATATAACACTATTTCACTTAATTGGAGTCCCATCTTAAAATTCCAATCGTCCAATGAAACACTAAAAAAACGAACAGACTACGATAGAAGAGAAGATTGCTGTTGTTGCTGACTCTCGTGCAAAGTAGCAACAGAGAGAGATGAAAGGATGATGGATGAGGATGAATGAAATGACGGAGATATAAAAAAGGAATGCTTTATTGCTGGACTAGGAAATGAACATAAATACCGCACGCTTGATTTAAAGAAAGAAAACGGAGGGGACAAAACTCAGTCTGAATTTGGACAAGGCTGGACAAACTGTCTGGCAAAACGAGACAAATAACTTAGACTACCGTCTGGGTTTGACAAAAGGAGACGGAGACAAAATGACTGTCTGGGTCGGCTAACAAAGTAATACTACCCCTTTCCATAGAAAAGGGTAAAGAGCTCAACTAAAATGGGCACTCAAATACTACGTAGGCCCGTGCCCCCTACAGCCCTGCCCGCGAGGGCAGCACCGTAGGTGACAGCTGTCATTTACCATTCTCGTGACTACAAACTAGTGGTTACCAGGCGTGTTGAACGAACTCACGGCTCTATACAAAGACCAGAACTTAAGTCTGGCGCCATAACCACTCGGCCAACCTGGTACACTAAAATATCAGTAACAGTAGCAGTAATAGCTGCTACAAAGAAATTTTCCTTCTTTCCAGTTGTACACAACCGTTAAACAATACATTTAAGATCAACGTGTGAAAATCCAACTTACGTATCTATAAAGAAACGAAAACTTAAGTCTGGTGCCTTAACATCTAGACTAATCAATTAATATATCTTTAGCAATCAAATAATTGTGTAAAGTATTATCAGCACATGGTTGCGACAGATTTTAATAACAGAAATGGAATTTACCAGGATATAGATGCAATTTAGCGTTACTCGTCTATTGTAGCAAACTTATGGTTACCAGGTATGAGGATCGAACTTACGTCCGTATACAGAGACAGAAATTAAGTCTGGCGCCATAACAACACGGTGAACCTTGTGTTCACTAATACTATTTTACTTAATTGGAATCCTAGCTTAGAATTCCAATTGCCCACTGAGACACACAAAAAAATGAACAGACTAAGGTAGAACAGAAGATTGCTGTCATTTGCTATTTTCATGATTGTTTCTTACCTTTTTCAAATTGATTTATTCCTAAATCTACCAGGAAATAAAATTCATTTAACGATTTTTCGACGTGGCATGGTTCTATCTTCAGCCAATATAATCCTTGTGGTTAACGATGTTTCCTAGCTTATGGTCCCACCTCCAATGAATGGGTTGCGCAGTTAAAACGGTATTTGAAAAAGTTTACCAACGGAAATCATTTGTCTTATAGAGCATGGTAAGAAACACAGCGCGAATGAATTAATCAAAGAGTGTTCACTATGAGAATTTAGCGTTATATTATGATTACTCACATTATATTTTTACCAGCGAATGTCGGACGGATTCGTTCATCTAAAGATAAAAAACTAAGGGTAGCTATCATGTCCTGAAAGATCTGAAAACTTTCTCCACCTTACCGCTCAGTTTATTTTCTACGCAAACAACAGAAAACAAAAAGAAAAAAACTAATAAAACCAAAAACTAAAAAAAAAAATAATAAATGCGTATCAGTATAATTATATAGGGTAAAAGAGCGAATTGGGACAGCGTTTGGGTTAACACTCTTTCTTATGGGGAATGTGTGTAAAGCCGATCTGCTAATTTCGGACAAAAACCATTGGACATTTATGTTAATCTGATCAGTCTTATTTTTCAAAACTAATTTATTCGTTCGATTGAGTTTTGAATCGAATAGCTTAAGACACCGAAGAAGGTGCAATAAAAAATATAGCAAAATGTATGTTTCAATAACCAAAACAATGAACTGTCAAAACGAAACATCAATTTTTCAGGTTTGGTAACTTGTGATCGAAACTCACCCCAAAAACATAAAGTATTGATTTTTAAGATCGTATTAAACACTTCGCTCTTTAAGTAGCCAACAGACCATAGGTTCGGTAAAAAACAAAAAAATAAATGTGATTGAAATTTTCGAGAAACCCGCATTAGGGACAGTAGACTAATTACAAAAAGAGATGTTATGCTTATCAAATGAATTTTGTTAACCATTTTATTATTGATTACCATTCTAAAGGGTAATGGTTCTATGCTGTCAAGGAACTATTTTAAAATGTTTTTATCCTCATTTTTCCCTTTTTGGTGAGGTATTTCTAAATCACTACTACAATATCAACAATATTAGGAACAATAGATTCAGTTAAGTTTTCTCTACATGGCTATTGAATATTTTTATGAAAATCATGTGAAAATATGCATCTAATCGGTGATTGCAGTTTTTTATTTTTTAAATAAGCTCCCGTGATGCTAATTTAGGACAGCATTCTACATACTGAAATGCACACTTTATGCTTTTAATTATTTTTCTTTCACCATAGCATAATCGTAAGATGTTGATTTGACAACCAAAAGGCTAACGGTTCTATACCGTATGGGTACTATACATATACTTCAATTTCCTTATTTTTGAATTTTTTCTTATTTGATGAGATATTTTGAAATCACTAAGAACACCTTAAACTAAAGCAATATCATCAATACTGGTATCAATAGATTGGTTTAAGTTACCTCTACATGGCTGTTGAATATTTTATGAAAATCACGTGAAAATATTTATCTAATGGGGGATTGTAATTCTTATTTTTTCTACACAAGCTTCCGTGACGCAAATTTGGGACAGCAAACTACATACAACAAGACATGTTATGCTTTTTAACAATATTTTCTCAACCATGGCATAGTTGTAAGACGTACGATTGCCACCGTAAACGATAATGGTTCTATACTGTCAAGGCGCTATTTTCAAGTTTCGTTTTCCTCATTCCCTCATTTTTCCCTTTTTTATGAGATATTTGTAAATCATTATAGATACCTTACACTACTACATTATCAATAATATTAAGATCAATAGATTCGTTTAAGTTTTCTCTACATGGCTATTGAATGTTTTATGAAAATCATACGAAAATATGCATCTAGTCCGTAATTGCAAATTTTTATGTTTTTTACATAAGGTCTCAAGACGCCAATTTGGGACAGCAGACTACATACTATATGACATATTAGGCTTTTCAACTTTGTGTCGTTCGAGATGGCATACTCGAAAGAAATTGGATTGCCAAGCTATAGGAGAATGGTTCCATACTGTCTGGGCACTATAATTTCTTTTTCCAAATTTTTGAACTATCCCCTTTTTTATGAGATATTTTTAAATCGCTAAAGATACCTTAAACTAAAACAACATCAAAAATATTAGGACCAACAGATTCTTTGAAGTTTTCTCTATACGGCCGTTGAATATTTTGTGAAAATCATGTGACAATATTTATCTAATGGGGGATAGCAATTCTTATATTTCTTTACATTAGCTCCCATGACGCTAATTTGGGACAGCACGCCACGTACTAAATATTAAGTACTAAGTATTATATTTTATTGCTTCAATATGTAAGCGGTGGTATAGTCGTAGGACTTTGGATTGTCAACCCGAAGATTAATGGTTCAACTCAAATTGTAGAATATGAACAGATTGCTTTGCCTAACTGTTTCATTTTGTGAGATACTCTTACATATTCCATGACACAGAATGACAGACTTGTGTAAGCTTCCTCTACATGGATGTTGCATAACTTCCATGTATGCAATATTCATGCTAAGCGACAATATTCATGTAATCGGTAATGGCGAATTGTATCATTCATAAAAATTACGATGGCAGTGGCTCTGTCGTAAGATGTTGGAATGGGAACCAAAGGATTGAATAATTGATTCTTAATGCGGCAAATATTTATTATTTTCCATTATTGGTTTTTTAATCACACTTTGTGTGATATTATGGAATCGCAATGAATGTTTGTAGGAAAACCTCAGAAAAATAATAATATGAATTATAAAGAAACAGGCCTTATGGATCCACGAATCGCAAACACTACATTGGTTGCAATCATCCTTTGTACCTGTGCTTTTACATAGCATTCAGAGAACACGTAGCCACTTTGTTCAGTATCTTCGCCAAAGGCAAAAGAATCCTCTAATCGTGCCTCTAATCGTGCTCGAGACCTCGATGAGCGTCGTGATCCTTCAATAAAGACCTTGCCTGTTGTCTTTTTGTCCTTTTTTCCTTTTGCCTTCGGACTGTAAAACAGAAAAAATAATTATGAGCAATTAGGGAATTTAAGACATTAAACTGAACAAGTGCTATGATCATACAATGAAAACACACCATCTTTTGTCAAAGTGACATGAGAAGTAATTGCCTTAGATTGTAAGGACTCTCAATAAACTTTAAGCTCAATAATGTAAGGACCCCCATAAACGTTAAGTTCAATAAGTAGTTAGATGATGTGATTTATCGCTCTTTGTTGCTGCTACCCCCTCTGCCTTTCCCCATTGACTATTTTGTTTCTTGTTTCGTTTTCAAATTACCCTTTTGACGCATAATGGGGGGTCATCGACAGGGCATAAATCAGCTGACCTCGCTTCTCACGTAACACTCTGGTTCCGTTTCGATGACCCCACGCAACTTAGCGTTCCCACGCTGAGTTGGCGTCATCAAGCTAAAGCGTGGTATAAAAACCCTCGCCGGAGCTGTGCTTAAGGGTCAGTTCTAGCTTAGCCTCTCAACCGCATAGTTGTGTAGCCAAGTCTTTGTTTTACTTTGTGTAACTCCGAACTGTTGAAGATCCAATACACTAGTAACGAAGTGCCAATTTCCGTGTTTTCCACGTCGCTGCTACAAGTCCTCAGCCGAGACGCCGCTCACCGCCCCTTCCGACGCCACCTTCCACATCTAGCACCATGACTTCCGCGTAAGTACCCTCAACGCCTCTTATTCTTCTTAGCTTTCCTGATTAGTGTTCTTTTCATATCCGGGCAGCCGACGTGACTGGCTGCCGGATCCTAACCACCCTAACTATGCACCACCCATCAAGTGACCAGAATATTAGAGTTTAAGTTACTAACCTGACCATTGTCAGTATTGAGTGTTATTTGTGTGCTTTAATCCCCCAGTCGCGTCAGACGTGACTGGGACGCGATTATTGCATCTGGTGGCAGCGAAGTCGAACCGTGACCTCGCCGCTCGAGAACCGACGTGCCCGCTACCAACGAGCTGTCCTTCTGGAGCGTGTTGCCAACGTTACACATTGCACGTGACTTAAATGACGAAACGTGCTGTGGGTATCATACGCTATGCGTGAATGAACGAACAGGTCGTCAAATTGTAATAACCATCCCTCCCCATGCCCCCACTGCCGAAATCCAACAACACGCACCTGCGACGCATTGCGTAAGACCGTAAAGCTACGGGCGACTCTCGGACCTCACGCCGACTACCGAAACTCCGTTTACTCCCGGGACTCACGCTGACTCCCGAAACTCACGCCGGCACGGACTCACGCTGACTTCCGAAACTCACGCTCACTCACGGAGACTCCCGAAGCCACATTTACTCACGCAGACTCAAGACGACTCCCGCCGACTCCCGAAGCCACATTTACTCACGCAGACTCACTGTGACTCCCGCCGACTCCCGAAGCCACATCTACTCACGCAGACTCATTCGACTCCCGCCGACTCACGAAGCCAAATCTACTCACGGAAACTCCCGAACTTACATTTACTCACGCAGACTCACGGCGACTCCCGAAGCTACACTTACTCACGCAGACTCACGGCGACTCCCGCCGACTCCTGAAGCCACATCTACTCACGCAGACTCACGAATCCACATTTACTCACGCGCACTCCCGAAGACTCACGGCGACGCCCGCCGACTCCCGTAAAGAAAATCTCGACTGCAATGGGAACCACTCCTCTACAACATCTCAAACGCTGCCGAACCAATCAATCCGCTCTGACTCATCGAAGACCAACTACAACATCCGAAGATATGTCAAAATACAGGAGGGCTAACGACGCCGATGGGAACGCCTGGGAGTCTCCGCACCCACAACCGTCCGCGCCCACCCAACAGTCCAACTCCCCCGAAGACCGCGCCGGGGAAGAAACCCTAATCTTGAGGAAGAATAGACCGCGCGACCTCTGCTGAAAGACCTTCAAACGTCTGGGGAAAGATCCTTCCTCCTCAAACCTTGGAACGCGCTTCCTTGTACCAGAGAGGAACAGGGCCGAATCAATCCGCTTCCTGACCAACAATACATCTCTCCACGAAGACCAACTAAAAAACCTTCCAACGTCCTTTGGTCGACATTTCGGAAGCCGACTCCCCCGGAACAGACCCCCAAAGAACGTTGTACCACAACATCGAACCGCTAACGCGAGTCACATAACGAAACCAATCGCCTCTAACCTCGTAAGAGAAAATACCGTCCCCCCCACGTCCACAAGGACTCCTATTTTATCCCCCATTATGCAACATCACCACACCCTACACCCAACCCCCCGTTAACGCCCTGTCCGACCCTTCATCGGCAAAGACCAACGCTATTACCCACGTACAGCCCTACTTCGACCGCAGAAGAAATACACAAGGAGCATCAGCAATCAACGACGCCGAGTGGGAACGCCTGGGAGTCTGGCCACAAAACAGCACTAACCCCCAGGGTATCGTAACGTCAACTCCTCTTCACGCCCCACCGGCGACAGACGGGCCATCATACCAGCACTGGAGAGGCGTTCAAGAACCCTCGACGTACGCACTGAACAGCAACCACCAGTCGTCAATCGCGCCCAGCCTAACCATCGAAGATAAAATTCGGTTAGCCCAGCAAGAGCAGGCCATGCAGGCGTTCAGTTCGGTAACAATCTATTGCGACAGGCAAAGGTCCGGTCGTTTCGACGATTGGGTGGCTCACCTCGAGGCCACCCTTGACTTGGGTAATTTTGAAGAGGCGAGGAAACTCCGCCTCATGCGGTCCAAACTCTACGGAGAAGCCGCCGAAGAATTTGATAATTTCAAACTGGACAACCCCATTCGTTCTCAGGAGTACGCAGCCGTTAAAGAAAGACTTCTTAAACTCTTTCACTCGACCGAGACAAGGTCGCAAAGGAGTGTAGAGTTTCACAATATGAGGCGAGAACCCGAAGAAAACATGCGACGTTACGCCAACCGTATACGGAAAGCGTTCTACAAGGCTTATCCTATGGAAGGTGCCCTCGACGCCGCCACTGCAGCATCACGAGAGCAAATGATGATGGACAGGTTTATCGAAGGTCTCCAATACGACCTCCAGCCCAGGCTGAAACACAAGGAGTTTCATTCTTTCGAAACATTAATCGATAAAGCAGAGTTAGCAGCAATGGCGATTGAAGAAGGCCAAGCGAGGGTACGCATCCAGGCTGCGTATGCGTCCCCTAACATTCCAAGCAACCGTAACACCGAGCTGGCAGGAGTATTGGAGGCTCTAGAAAAGCTTAACACGAAAATTGAAAGAAACGCCTCCGACCAGAATATAGAGTTACAGCATCGATTGAGCAATTTGCAACGCCAGTTGACACAACAACAACAAACAGCCAAATCACGAGACCCCATCGCATCGCAGCCCGAAGCTTTCAGGAGGACAGCGGTGTTGTGTGAGTTTCACAACACGTACGGAGGTCATACAACGGAGAATTGCATCGCCAGATACCTACAGCGAAACGACAAATGCAGCCGTTGCAACGAAATTGGGCATCGCCACAGCTTCTGCCCCATTATCAAAAACCCTCCACCCCCACCACCATCGCATACGGCAGAAGCGCCCTCAGCTCGACCGGGCATTCTGCGGTCAAAGGCGGAAAACTAGACGCCACCGATCAGCATGTTGAGCCCCTCGGTGGATACCCTAAGCCCCAAAAATTCGTCAAGTCAGTATCCGACACCCCAGCCACCCCAAGACTTAATCTGAACGTAGGAGACTGCTCATTCCGAGCACTAGTGGATAGCGGAGCAGGAAAGAGTCTCGTCAGCAGTACACTCTTCAACAAACTCCTGAAGCAAGGAATTAATCTGGAACATTCAAAGGAGGTAGCCGTCGACCTCTTTGACATAAACAACAGGCCCCTGACAAGCCAGGGAACAGTAGTATTAAACCTTCTCGTCGCGGACGAGAAGCCCCGTGAACCCTTCCGGCAAGAGTTCATCATCGTTCAGGGAATCATGGAAGATTGCGTTCTAGGTTTAGACGCTCTTTATGAACATGAGTTCATGATCGATGGTCGTGAGAAGCGCGTCTATCGTGCGAAGGAGTCTGATCAACTCCAGACCGAGGACAAACCGACCATGATGGCGGCTCATCGAATTAGAGTACCTCCATCATCCGCATGCGTGGTGGAGAGCGAGAATAGTGACTTCAAGCTATCTCTCGACAATGCCTGTTTCTTCGTTAAAGACGCGCCCCTGGACTCCGATTGGATCCTTTCGTCTCGACACCGCTGAAAAACGGATTGTTTCGTATCGTATTAGTCAACGAGACCAACCGCACCATCAACCTGCCTCGCTACACCACCTTAGGGCACGTGACTGTTAAACCACGTACCTACATAGCTTCTTGTTCCACCGAAGCCCCTACCTTCCAGCCTGCTGTACTAGAAGCCGCCCTACCAGATGTCGCCGAAGACGTCAAGGACAGTCTGCGCAACCTGCTCTTGGCGAACCAGCACATCTTCGCATTCAAAACTAGCGATCTAGGTAATACAGGGCTAGTAAAACACGTAATCGACACACAAGGACAAGGGCCCATCCGCCAAAGGCCATACCGAGCATCACCCCGACAAAAAGAAGTCTCAAAAAAGATCATCGAGGAATTGCTGGAAAACGGTAT
Organism: Daphnia carinata; assembly: GCF_022539665.2. Taxonomy (NCBI): domain Eukaryota; kingdom Metazoa; phylum Arthropoda; class Branchiopoda; order Diplostraca; family Daphniidae; genus Daphnia; species Daphnia carinata. The sequence continues at coordinate 9,819,793 of NC_081339.1, read as the reverse complement.
CATACGACCCTCACTCTCTCCGTGGGCCGCCCCAATCGTACTTGTGAAGAAGAAAACAGGGGATGACCGGCTATGCATAGACTACCGAAAACTGAATGCAGTAACAAAGAAAGATTCCTTCCCCCTGCCAAGAATCGACGACGTGTTAGACCTTCTACACGGCCAGAAATGCTTTTCCACTCTGGATTTAGCCTCCGGCTACTGGCAGATCGATATGGAAGAAGCGTCTAAGGAAAAGACCGCCTTCATCGTGGAGAACAACCTGTACGAGTGGAACCGCCTCGCGTTCGGCCTCACCAACGCCCCTGGGACATTCCAAGGCTAATGAACTTCGTTCTGCAGGAAGAAATCGGAAAGACCTGCCTCGTTTACCTAGACGACATAATCGTGTTTTCGAAAACCCACGAAGAACACATGAAGAACTTGGGCAAGGTGTTCGCACTGCTGGAGAAAGCTAACCTCAGGATAAAACTTTCGAAGTGTAAGTTCCTGGCGAAGTCAGTACAATACTTGGGTCACGTCATTTCAGCAGACGGAGTGGCGCCAGACCCAGCTAAAGTAGAAGCAATGCGGTCATTTTTAGGGCTGGCCTCGTATTATCGTCGTTTCATCAAAGGATTCTCTACTATAGCCCACCCACTACTATCTCAGACAAAAGCAAAACCGCAAGACAAAATAGTGTGGGGTACAGAAGAAGAGAAGGCCTTCGAGTTCCTCAAAAACTGTCTGACATCGGAACCCATCCTTGCATACCCAGACTTTACGAAAGAATTCATGATCTATACCGATGCCAGCGACTACGGGCTCGGCGCCGTCCTGTCCCAGATGCATGAAGGAAAGGATCGGCCGATCGCTTACGCAAGTCGACACTTGAACAAAGCCGAAGCGAACTACTCGACAATTGAAAAAGAAGCTGCGGCCGTAATTTTTGGGATAAAACGTTTCCGCCACTACCTACAAGATGAGCCATTCGTCATTATCAGTGACCACCGACCACTACAATGGCTGCAAACGTTCAAGGACGAAACCGGCCGACTCAGACGATGGGCCATCATGCTGGCGAACCTCAAGTACTCCATTAAGTACCGCCCCGGCAGAGTGCACGAGAACGCCGACTTTCTATCGCGAATTCCCGTCAACGCGGTTCAGACCTACCCGAAAACCGACGATACTATGCTGAACGAGCAACGAAAAGACGCTCTCTGCAACGATATCAGGAAGTACCTAGAAGATGGTACCCTCAGCGAAGAAAACAACATGGAGATCTGGGTGAAGGAAATCGACCTATACTCGATCTCCAACGGAGTGCTGTTCCGCCGGAACGAACCAACATCAAAGAAGAGGAGGCCCTTCGCCCAACAACAAGTAGTAGTACCCCTTAACCTAAGAAAACCCCTGCTACAAGAGTACCACGACTCCCCAATCTCCGGCCACTTAGCCTATCAAAGGACCGTCCTACGGCTGCGGGACAAGTATTACTGGCCGACGATGCTCTCTGACGTCAAAGAGTATTGTCTGGCCTGTGCACCCTGTGCCCTCCAACGACGATCTAATTTACGAGCCTTTTTGAACCCGTTGGATCTCGCGTCAAGACCATTTGAGGTACTGGGAATGGACTTCTTAGGACCCATTCAACCTCACTCTCTGCAAGGAAACAACCACATCCTTGTCATAACCGACTATCTCACAAAATGGGTGGAAGTCGTTCCGCTCCCAGACCAAACTGCCCTGACAACCTGTAAAGCCCAAATGGATAACGTCATTTTATATCACGGACCCCCAAGGGCGATAATCACCGACCGCGGGTCGAATTTCACATCCGAGCTCTTCTCATCATTGTGCAACAACCTACAAATCAAGCAACTGAAGACAACTGCCTACAATCCCCAGACCAACGGGCTCACGGAAAGGTTTAACAAGACGGTCGTGGAAATGCTACGGAAATACATGGACCAAGGGTTCCCGAAGTGGGAGGAGATGCTGGGACCAGTAGGATTCGCCTACAGAAATTCGGTGCACTCCTCTACCTTAGAAACATCGTACTTTCTAAACCATGGTCGCGACCCTACGATGCCCATCGACCAATTTCTACGGGCACCGACAACAAATATAATCACACCTTCGGATTATAAAAGCCAAATCATGCAACGTCTGCATGAAGCCTTCCTTTTAGTTAAAGACAATCTAGCCCAAGCCAGGGAACAGCAGCGAGCCCAGTACGATAAACGTGCTAGGGAATACGACTTCAAAGTAGGGGACAAGGTCCTCATCGACGTTAGGACTCCGATGGCCGGTACCAGCAAGAACTTATCCCACGGTTTGCGGGACCATACCGGGTAATCAAGGTGCACAGCAACCAGACTGTAGAAGTCCAAGAGTGCCCAGGCAAACAAACACAGCGAGTCCACGTAAACCGAATCAAGCCGCTGTACGAGTCCATGATCTGGAAAGAAGAGCCGACCGTCGAACACGCAGACCCTCGCCGACAGACCTGGACTACTAACCTCCCCGGCGAGTTGGAACTTCCAGCCCCAGTTACCCTGGAGGAACACCTCGACCTCGACGAAACGGACCTCATAGACTTCCACGGATGGTCTCAGCCGATAGAAATAGCCGGAGAAGAAATCCCAGTCCACAAGATTATACCCCCATCAACAAACCTTGACTCTTCTACCCCACTCATCCCCGCCATACCACCCTTGCTCGAACGTCACCCTGGTCTCCGACCCCGAAACGTCCTTAGACCCCCGCCCCTCTTTGAATAATAACAATTACTTTAACATTAGAGTAGTAAGACGTAGCACCCTAGTTTTGCGCAGAAAGCCAATCGTACCCTTGTTTTATTGCCATTTTTGTGTAGAATAGGAATTTCACGTTATTATTGTTCTCAAAAAACCCTGTCATGTCTTGTACCCCTTAGATTTTTATGATGACTTTACTCGCCCTTTCATCCCTTACCCTCGCGGCTGCTTTCAATGTAACCGTATTCAACTGCGACAACGCGGAAGTCAAACGGTTCGCCGGACACACATGCAGCATGTGGGAAGTGACCACAACGGTGTACAAAGACTTCCTGCAGTGGAACCAAGTGTCACACAGCCGCAAACCCATCGAAGTGGACGCAGCGACATGCCGACGGATGAGAGATTCGCGACAGTGCCGAGGAAAAGCCATGGACATCGTCGGCCCAAACGCTTTTGCTCTTGAGGGCTACCCGTTCGTAGAGACGAGTTGGTTACAGACCACTACGGAAAAAATGACCAACTGCCGTCTCGAAGAAGTAACCCTACAAGCGGAGTGCCCAAACTGCACTATCAGTTCCCCACTCGGAGATGCTCCTGGAGCAGCCAGCGGCTCCCTCCAGCACAACCTGGTTACCCTCGTATGGGAAGACTCATGGAAAGAAGCGAAACCATGCGAACTAAAGATGATAGGGCGCGGACTCGGCGTTAAATACACAACGGATAACGACACCATTTTTCGCGTACGTGACCCAGCAAAACAACTAGACTTCATATACTCAATGGAGAACCGCTCCGCCTGCGATAACCAGACCCTGTTTACGCTTCACCCTGTCCTGGGCAGGGACAAAGTCGTCATCGCAGTACGAGAGAGCCCCAAGATGGAAGAAAAGACCGAAATAATAGCCAACCAATCGAGCGAGGCGGTACCGTCATTAGCGCAGGCAGAGATCTTGTATGCAAGCCACACCCAATATATTAGAGACTTCGCGATGGAAATCTCCAATCACCTAGCTCGAGAGATACGTAACCTGCAATGCGGAAGCCGCAGGGCAGCCTATCATGCCGCCACGACAACAGCCCAATACGACAGCTGGCTAGCAGCCACACATCTTGATCTCCCACTCTGCACCAAACTGGTAACAATAGGAACCTCCGTGTCCGTGCTACAGTGTTCCCCGCAAAACGTCACCTTCGAAACTGTCTTCACGCCTTGCGGCGCCCAACCTAAGGCCGGGAACAGTACGATCAGCATAGAAGGATGGGAGCTCACGAAGTACTCCGAGTGCTACTGGCACGCGAACTTCGTCAACTTTAACGGCAAGGCCCACGCTTTCAGGAATAACACTTGGACGCCCGTGAATTCCAGCTTGGCCATGCACGGCCGACGCCTAATCGACGCAACGCCACTAGAGATTGACAATTCTCTAGGCATGATAATGCAGTTACACCCCACCATAACATCGCACCCATTGAGTACCTCCAAAATCATGGCCGACATCTTGGCATACATCCAGCTCGGATACGTCACCGAAATGTCGGAAGAACGACATACAGACACCATACTCATCCACCCAAGCCAAGCAGGGGACATCTCCTTCATGGAAAGACTTGGATCCTGGCTCCGGAGCTTCGGAATTCTATCAGGAGTAGGAATGGCAATTGCCTTAGCCTTCTGGTTTTGTGGATTGGGTTCGTTTCTAGGACTCCCATGCTGTAGGTACTTCAACCCCTGCAGCTGGTTAACACCGCCACAATCCATTCATCGAGACATTGAGATGGGACCCCCAGCTGCTTCTGCACCACCACCGAGCGCCCCGGTGACCATCGTCAACCTGCCTCCCACATCGTCGACGGGACCGAATGGCGCACCAAGACCCACATCAAATCAACAATACTTCGCACAACCATCCGCATACCCCCTTCGCCTTGCACAACGAAGAGAAGCAGCCGCCCTCCTGTCCAGCCCCTAAAAACTAGCCAATGTCATGTCAATGTCAATATCATGTTAGCATCGTAGGCCCTTAAGGCAATAGCACTAGTTGATCGTAAACCTGACTTAATACCGTAGAATGGCTTAATACCTCCCCGATGCCATGTCTCCAACCCCCCGCCAACATACTGTAACCCTACCTAACTCTACCTTAGGACCCCAACCCCGTCGGCCATAACCTCGGACCCAAGAAGCCACAGCAGGGACGGTCACGCCGCCTGGTGGGTCACTGACGAAGACGACGAAGACATCCTCTACTGCGCCGATTATCCTTCCAACGACAACGACACGCAGCACGCCACGACTCACTACGAAGACGAAGAGGAAATTCTCTACTGTGCGGACTATTCTCATGACGACGAGGTCATGTACGATAACGACACTACAGACGAGGCCTCACTACCCCCGGAAGATGTATTTTGGGCGGAAAACTCCTTCTCTTCAGGCACTTCGACCGTCATTCTACACTTAGCCGAAGGTGCAGCCGTCAATCGCCAGGAATCGCCGTACAGTCTGACGCCAACCAGCGATGTAGAAGAAAGAGGTCTAGACTTTGCGACGTTAAACGACAGTAGTGCTAGGATACGTGGCGAGAAACATGATGTTAGCGTCATCAGCAGCCATTATTCGCTGAACTCCGACGAAGAGAATTTCGCAGCAGCACGTTATATCGAGCGACAATACCTGCTCCCCTCCCAAAGGAAGCACGGCAACGGCTGGGCAACCACCAGTTGGGAGGATTTAAGAACCGATCCGTGGAGCAACATGGAGGACTCGGGACCGCGAACATCCACACCGGCGAGAGATGGCGAATCGTGGAACCGACCTTAGGTGCCAGATGACTACCAAACAGATCCGATTGCGAGACGCAATCTTCCGAGGAGGGGAGTCATGTAAGGACTCTCAATAAACTTTAAGCTATATAATGTAAGGACCCCCATAAACGTTAAGTTCAATAAGTAGTTAGATGATGTGATTTATCGCTCTTTGTTGTTGCTACCCCCTCTGCCTTCCCCCATTGACTATTTTGTCTCTTGTTTCGTTTTTAAATTACCCTTTTGACGCATAATGGGGGGTCATCGACAGGGCATAAATCAGCTGACCTCGTTTCTCACGTAACACTCTGGTTCCGTTTCGATGACCCCACGCAACTTAGCGTTCCCACGCTGAGTTGGCGTCATCAAGCTAAAGCGTGGTATAAAAACCCTCGCCGGAGCTGTGCTTAAGGGTCAGTTCTAGCTTAGCCTCTCAACCGCATAGTTGTGCAGCCAAGTCTTTGTTTTACTTTGTGTAACTCCGAACTGTTGAAGATCCAATACACTAGTAACGAAGTGCCAATTTCCGTGTTTTCCACGTTGCTGCTACAAGTCCTCAGCCGAGACGCCGCTCACCGCCCCTTCCAACGCCACCTTCCACATCTAGCACCATGACTTGCGCGTAAGTACCCTCCGCGTAAGTACCCTCAACGCCTCTTATTCTTCTTAGCTTTCCTGATTAGTGCTCTTTTCATATCCGGGCAGCCGACGTGACTGGCTGCCGGATCCTAACCACCCTAACTATGCACCACCCATCAAGTGACCAGAATATTAGAGTTTAAGTTACTAACCTGACCATCGTCAGTATTGAGTGTTATTTGTGTGCTTTAATCCCCCAGTCGCGTCAGACGTGACTGGGGCGCGATTATTGCAAGTTGCATGCAAGTTTCATGGTATGAGTATAGAAAGACATACAATTATTTCGAGATATTTAGATATAAATTTGTTAAATAATCATCTTAAGCGACTATAATTTAAAATGCGAACACTGAAGGAGAATAACTTCCTTTAAATGAGAAACGATTTCTTTGTTTAACAAGAAATTCAATTACTGCCGTGTGGATGTTGTTTATTTTAATTTACAAGACTCAGAATCAAATCAGATTAACTTGTCATTTTGGAACAAATACTCTCTATTCTAATACTGCTTACTAACGCGAAAGAGAAAGATGACTGAATAATTAAAGCGAACAGGAACCGCCAATGCCATAAAAGATCAGTTAAACTGACCATCGCAATGCTGCCTGTCGAATCCTCATCAAATAACGAAATTTGTTATTTATTTTTAATTTTGTAACAGTAATTTTTTTTTCTGACCATTGTTGTGTAATAGGGGTATAGCTCAGTGGTAGAGCATTCGACTGCAGATCGAAATGTCCCCAGTTCAAACATAGGTGCCCACGTGAAACATAAGAGGCATTGGTATCATTTCATTGATTGAGATTTGAAAGGGCATGCAATTATTCCGAGATATTTGGATATAAATTAGTTAAGTAATCATCCTAAGCGAAGTCAATTGAAAATGCGCACGCTGAAGGAGAATTATTTACTTTAAATGGGGAACGATTTCCTTGTTTAACAAGAAATTCAATTACTGTCGTGTGGATGTTGTTTATTTTAATTTACAAGACTTAGCATCAAATCAGATTAACTTGCCACTTTGGAACAAATACTCTCTATTCTAATACTGTATACTAAAGCGAAAGAGAAAGATGACTGAATAATTAAAGCGTACAGGAAACTCCAATGCCATAAAAGATAAGTTAACCTGACCATCGCAATGTTGCCTGTCGAATGCTCATAAAATAACGAAATTTGTTATATATTTTTAATTTTCTAACAGGAATTTATTTTTTTGACTAACGTTGTGTAATGGGGGTATAGCTCAGTGGTAGAGCATTCGACTGCAGATCAAAATGTCCTCAGTTCAAACCTGGGTGCCCCCTTGAAACTTAAGAGGCATTGGTATCATTTATTAGATTGAGTTTAGAAAGGGCATGCAATTATTTCGAGATATTTGGATATAAATTAGTTAAATAATCATCCTAAGCTAAATCAATTGAAAATGCGCGCACTGAAGGAGAAAGACGATTTCCTTGTTTAATAATATATTTGATTACTGTCGTATCGATGTAGTTTGTTTTAATTTACATGACCAAGCATCAAATCAGATTAACTTTCCATCTTATAACAAAAACTCTTTATTGTAATCTAGGAAATGTCATCCAATCATGCAGTAGATGGCTTCATACTACCAGCCAACGACATCACTCCAACGTAGCCCTGTCTTAGTTGTGTATCCGGAAAAAGGCAGAGATCCCCTTTTCGTGTCGGTAGGACAAGAGCCTATGAAGTCAGACAACAAATTCATTCAGACGTATGTGGCCCTATGCACGTACAGACAAGAAGTGGTTTGCGTTTCTTTAAAATTTTCAGTGATGAATTCAGTGGATGGATTCAGTATCGCGATTTTTTTTCGAAAATTCGGTACCACGATACCGATACTTCTTCAAAGTATCGCTTCCCATCCTAGTTGAAGGTTAAATATTTGTTGCATCGGAAACTAAATATATTGTTGGTGAAAAGTCCCAGGAAACGGGATTCGAAGGCTTTTGTAAGACATTGAGTTCCAAAACAAAGATTGGTTCAAACAATATGTTAAGTATATTATTCAAACAATAAAATGGTATTTCATTTTAGGTTTCAGCAGGGCATTCAGAAGGGCTGTTACTTCGGCGACGACTGTTCTTAAGACTCGACGGTGACTAGCCGATTCCCTATGCCAAATTTCATGGTACAGGATTGCAGGATTTTCTTCGCACTCTCCCAAATGCGGTCTATGTGGGTGAGAAAAATGTCATTCGATTTTGTAACAAACACCCTGTATTTTTCCGTATAGTTTGGTCATTTCCTACAAGGCCTGGCGAAGTTTTTGCCGGCTGTGACCAAGTTGGTCCCATTATCGGTTGGTCTTTGGTAAAACAGAGAAGCAAAGGAGAAATTCTTGCACCCTGAATCCGTCGAGAAGTATGGCGTACCTTTGGCGATACTCAGTCCCGACTGTATGTGGTAATCTCTATACCATAGTGTATACAGTAACCTTAGTTTGCAGGTAACATATCGCTGAAACTATGAGTTCTATTTCAAACTATTTCAATGTTTGGGGATGAACCTGCCAATTGAGTTGGTATTTTATTAGACACCAGGAACGACCCGTTAGCGGTGGAACGGAACACCTTAAGGATTTTTTGCCGCACCGTCATATGCAATAAAGGTGGGATAAAAAAACATTGAAGATCAAACTATTTTCAGGTTCAGGATTTCATTAGACTAATAACGTAAAGAATGTGTATGGCACAAGAGGCTATTTAAAAAATAACAAATGCAATTAAATAATTTGCGGTAACTCAAGCATGCACCTTCAACCATACTTGGTGGACATCTTGTAGCAAGTATTTTGCATATCCAGCCTGCAATCCGATAAGATAGATTCGTACAATGAATAGTACATATTCCTGGAACCCAGCTGACTTCCAATCGCCCTCCCAGCTCACTCCGAAGAATGAACCGACTACGAAAGAAAAGAATTTTGCTGTCATTTGCTATTTTCTTGACTGTGAACTCTTTGTTACCAGGTCTGAGGATCGAACTCACGTCTCTATAAAGAGACCAGAACTTAAGTCTGGCGCCACCACTCGGCCAACCTGCTGTTATAAAACACTATTTCACTTAATTGGAGTCCCATCTTAAAATTCCAATCGTCCAATGAAACACTAAAAAAAACGAACAGACTACGATAGAAGAGAAGATTGCTGTTGTTGCTGACTCTCGTGCAAAGTAGCAACAGAGAGAGATGAAAGGATGATGGATGAGGATGAATGAAATGACGGGGATATAAAAAAGGAATGCTTTATTGCTGGACTAGGAAATGAACATAAATACCGCACGCTTGATTTAAAGAAAGAAAACGGAGGGGACAAAACTGAGTCTGAATTTGGACAAGGCTGGACAAACTGTCTGGCAAAACGAGACAAATAACTTAGACTACCGTCTGGGTTTGACAAAAGGAGACGGAGACAAAATGACTGTCTGGGTCGGCTAACAAAGTAATACTACCCCTTTCCATAGAAAAGGGTAAAGAGCTCAACTAAAATGGGCACTCAAATACTACGTAGGCCCGTGCCCCCTACAGCCCTGCCCGCGAGGGCAGCACCGTAGGTGACAGCAGTCATTTACCATTCTCGTGACTACAAACTAGTGGTTACCAGGCGTGTTGAACGAACTCACGGCTCTATACAAAGACCAGAACTTAAGTCTGGCGCCATAACCACTCGGCCAACCTGGTACACTAAAATATCAGTAACAGTAGCAGTAATAGCTGCTACAAAGAAATTTTCTTTCTTTCCAGTTGTACACAACCGTTAAACAATACATTTAAGATCAACGTGTGAAAATCCAACTTACGTATCTATAAAGAAACGAAAACTTAAGTCTGGTGCCTTAACATCTAGACTAATCAATTAATATATCTTTAGCAATCAAATAATTGTGTAAAGTATTATCAGCACATGGTTGCGACAGATTTTAATAACAGAAATCGAATTTACCAGGATATAGATGCAATTTAGCGTTACTCGTCTATTGTAGCAAACTTATGGTTACCAGGTATGAGGATCGAACTTACGTCCGTATACAGAGACAGAAATTAAGTCTGGCGCCATAACAACACGGTGAACCTTGTGTTCACTAATACTATTTTACTTAATTGGAATCCTAGCTTAGAATTCCAATTGCCCACTGAGACACACAAAAAAATGAACAGACTAAGGTAGTACAGAAGATTGCTGTCATTTGCTATTTTCATGATTGTTTCTTACCTTTTTCAAATTGATTTATTCCTAAATCTACCAGGAAATAAAATTCATTTAACGATTTTTCGACGTGGCATGGTTCTATCTTCAGCCAATATAATCCTTGTGGTTAACGATGTTTCCTAGCTTATGGTCCCACCTCCAATGAATGGGTTGCCCAGTTAAAACGTTATTTGAAAAAGTTTACCAACGGAAATCATTTGTCTTATAGAGCATGGTAAGAAACACAGCGCGAATGAATTAATCAAAGAGTGTTCACTATGAGAATTTAGCGTTATATTATGATTATTCACATTATATTTTTACCAGCGAATGTCGGACGGATTCGTTCATCTAAAGATAAAAAAACTAAGGGTAGCTATCATGTCCTGAAAGATCTGAAAACTTTCTCCACCTTACCGCTCAGTTTATTTTCTACGCAAACAACAGAAAACAAAAAGAAAAAAACTAATAAAACCAAAAACTAAAAAAAAAATAATAAATGCGTATCAGTATAATTAGATAGGGTAAGAGAGCGAATTGGGACAGCGTTTGGGTTAACACTCTTTCTTATGGGGAATGTGTGTAAAGCCGATCTGTTAATTTCGGACAAAAACCATTGGACATTTATGTTAATCTGATTAGTCTTATTTTTCAAAAGTAATTTATTCGTTCGATTGTGTTTTGAATCGAATAGCTTAAAACACCGAAGAAGGTGCAATAAAAAATATAGCAAAATGTATGTTTCAATATCCAAAACAATGAGCTGTCAAAACGAAACATCAATTTTTCAGGTTTGGTAACTTGTGATCGAAACTCACCCCAAAAACATAAAGTATTGATTTTTAGGATCGTATTAAACACTTCGCTCTTTAAGTAGCCAACAGACCATAGGTTCGGTAAAAAACAAAAAAATAAATGTGATTGAAATTTTCGAGAAACCCGCATTAGGGACAGTAGACTAATTACAAAAAGGCATGTTATGCTTATCAAATGAATTTTGTTAACCATTTTATTATTGATTACCATCCTAAAAAGTAATGGTTCTATGCTGTCAAGGAACTATTTTTAAATGTTTTTATCCTCATTTTTCCCTTTTTGGTGAGGTATTTCTAAATCACTACTGCAATATCAACAATATTAGGAACAATAGATTCAGTTAAGTTTTCTCTACATGGCTATTGAATATTTTTATGAAAATCATGTGAAAATATGCATCTAATCGGTGATTGCAGTTTTTTATTTTTTAAATAAGCTCCCGTGATGCTAATTTAGGACAGCATTCTACATACTGAAATGCACACTTTATGCTTTTAATTATTTTTCTTTTACCATAGCATAATCGTAAGATGTTGATTTGACAACCAAAAGGCTAACGGTTCTATACCGTATGGGTACTATACATATACTTCAATTTCCTTATTTTTGAATTTTTTCTTATTTGATGAGATATTTTGAAATCACTAAGAACACCTTAAACTAAAGCAATATCATCAATACTGATATCAATAGATTGGTTTAAGTTACCTCTACATGGCTGTTGAATATTTTATGAAAATCACGTGAAAATATTTATCTAATGGGGGATTGTAATTCTTATTTTTTCTACACAAGCTTCCGTGACGCTAATTTGGGACAGTAAACTACATACAACAAGACATGTTATGCTTTTTAACAATATTTCCTCAACCATGGCATAGTTGTAAGACGTACGATTGCCACCGTAAACGATAATGGTTCTATACTGTCAAGGCGCTATTTTCAAGTTTCGTTTTCCTCATTCCCTCATTTTTCCCTTTTTGGTGAGGTATTTCTAAATCACTACTACAATATCAACAATATTAGGAACAATAGATTCAGTTAAGTTTTCTCTACATGGCTATTGAATGTTTTATGAAAATCATACGAAAATATGCATCTAATCCGTAATTGCAAATTTTTATGTTTTTTTCATAAGGTCTCAAGACGCCAATTTGGGACAGCAGACTACATACTATATGACATATTAGGCTTTTCAACTTTGTGTCGTTCGAGATGGCATACTCGAAAGAAATTGGATTGCCAAGCTATAGGAGAATGGTTCCATACTGTCTGGGCACTATAATTTCTTTTTCCAAATTTTTGAACTATCCCCTTTTTTATGAGATATTTTTAAATCGCTAAAGATACCTTACACTAAAACAATACCAAAAACATTAGAACCAATAGATTCTTTGAAGTTTTCTCTATATGGCTGTTGAATATTTTGTGATCAATATTTATCTAATGGGGGATAGCAATTCTTATATTTCTTTACATTAGCTCCCATGACGCTAATTTGGGACAGCACGCCACGTACTAAATATTAAGTACTAAGTATTATATTTTATTGTTTCAATATGTAAGCAGTGGTATAGTCGTAGGACTTTGGATTGTCAACCCGAAGATTAATGGTTCAACTCAAATTGTAGAATATGAACAGATTGCTTTGCATAACTGTTTCATTTTGTGAGATACTCTTACATATTCCATGACACAGAATGACAGACTTGTGTAAGCTTCCTCTACATGGATGTTGCATAACTTCCATGTATGCAATATTCATGCTAAGCGACAATATTCATGTAATCGGTAATGGCGAATTGTATCATTCATAAAAATTACGATGGCAGTGGCTCTGTCGTAAGATGTTGGAATGGGAACCAAAGGATTGAATAATTGATTCTTAATGCGGCAAATATTTATTATTTTCCATTATTGGTTTTTTAATCACACTTTGTGTGATATTATGGAATCGCAAAGAATGTTTGTAGGAAAACCTCAAAAAAATAATAATATGAATTATAAAGAAAAAGGCCTTATGGATCCACGAATCGCAAACACTACATTGGTTGCAATCATCCTTTGTACCTGTGCTTTTACATAGCATTCAGAGAACAGGTAGCCACTTTGTTGTACCCAAAGTTGTTGTACCCAAAGCCGAAAATATGGAAATTGGCCACATTTGGGAACACGGCCCTAACCCAATGGTAGACGCATCGAAACCTGAACGGCAGAAGAGTGAACGGCCCACACTTCCCGAAAACGATCTCAAGAAGAAACGTGGGAAGAGAAAGGCGGCCCACACGAAGTTATTGACACAACTCAGAAAGGCTGTGGAAGACCACAAGATGGGAGCCATCAGATTGAAGAAATTGCAAGTAGCAGCATGGCGTGACGAATTGATTCGTATTTACGACGAAGTCAAAGCAATTTACAACCAATATACAGAAAGTATATCCGACCTCACTGAGCAGCAACGTCAAGCATGTGACAAGTGGGAATCAGACTTCGAAACAGACCACGTTGAAGTTATCAAATTCGCAAGTCGCAACGCCACTTCCTCAAATCAGTCCGTCAGCTCGATCGGGACATCAGCTTCAGACATCACATGTAGTACCACATTATCTGGAAAGAGGCGTACCAACGTTAAACCAGCCAGCCTTCTCCAACAATTAACCCAAGGGGAGTTGGAGACTGAAGCACAGATGCTGAAGCTGGAGGTGAAGTTGGAAACAGCAAGGGCTCAGATGGAGGCAAACACAACCTCCATCACAGAAACGCTCAACAAGGCGTTAAGGAGCATGAGCGAACAGCTGAGTAAGCTCATTGATGGTTCAAGAGTCACGTCCCAAGACATAGCGACCAACAACGCGCTAATCAGAGAAGCATACCACACGTTGGACGGGTTAGATAAAAAAATTGATGCAGTCATGGTGGAGTTAAACGCTAAAATCGAAGACCTTCGAACGGAAGTAGACGTCATGAAAGTTCAACCACGAACGATTCAAGATCAATGACCTCCTGGGCGATCACCATTCTTACCAACTCGTCAAGACGTTTCTACCCTGTCACCCCTCCGAACGATGGAAGATGCAGTACGACATCACAGAAGATTGTTCGACGCCGATGCACCTCTACGAGACCCACGGCAAGGGACGATGGCCACGATGACGTCCAGTTGCAACCGTATGGATCACGACGGAGATGAGCACTCTGAACGTTCTCATACCCATAGTCATCGTCCTCACAGCAGCTGTTGCAGCCGTCTACAACCTCCAAACTTCAAGATCCAGCCGTTCGACGTTAACCCGAAGAGCTACGCGCGATTCAAGGCCAAATTCCAGGCCTTGTATGAAGAGTATGAAGATTCTCCGGTACTTCTTTTTTTGTTGGAGGAGCTACTAGCCGAAGATGTACGAAACGAAATCGGTGAATGTCTTACCGATGGAACGATGTACTCCGTGGTGTGGGAACGTTTGGATGCGGTGTACGGTCGTACGGAAATTATGGATCAGACGTACCTCGACGACCTTTTACAGGTCCCGCCATTGAAGAGCCTAGATGCTGCCAGCCTCAAGACCTTCGCAAACTGTCTTCATGGAGCAGTAGCTACGCTCTCATAGTCGAAGTACATCCACGAGCTGTACAGCCGCACAACTTTGATGGCCCTTGAAGCAAAATTGACGTCCTACCTCAAAGATAAGTGGAACGAGAAACGTAAAAAGACAGGAGTAGAACTGAACGTTCTAGACTTAGACAACTGCGTAACGTTAAAATCCATGAGCAAGCAACATGGAAAAATGTATTCGAGTCTTTACCTACGTCGACGTCCAAAGGTGTAAAGTTCGACGAAAGGAAGCCCGTCAAGAGACCCAGCTTCCCACACATGTCGACCATTGGACACGTATCGACGATGGAAGGTTCGAAAGTAGCGGCGTCAACATCTTCAGCAACCATGCCTCCAAGGAGCCGATCAACATCGGGGAAGATGCAAGCCGAGAAGACGGAACGGTGGAAATGCTTTGTATGGAACGGTAGGAACCACCATCTTTCAACCTGCACCGTCTTCATGTCTCTCACGCCCACGAAAAGGGCTGAGAAAGTATTTAAGTCCGGAAGATGTCGGTTATGTCTTACGGGTAAACATGAACGCAAGGAGTGTCCCAGGGACGTCAGCTGTAATATCGCTGATTGTACTGGAAGCCGCCACCACACCTTGCTTCATGGATCCGAATTCACCCCATTGAAGAGGCTAGCTGATCCAACTGCTCCATCAGCGCCACTTTCGACGGCATTCCTTGGGACCTTGACCCATTTGGAAACAGTAAAACGACGTGTACGTTTCAAGATCGTACCGGTTCGTGTTGGAGCTGGCAAAAGGGGGGCGACACTTTCGGTTTCCTGGATACCGGAAGCGACACCACGCTGATTCGGAGCGACTTAGCAAAGAAGTTGGGACTCGTTGGGCCATCGAAATGCATCAACGTTGTCTCGTATGACGGAGACACGCCTAACGTTACGGCTTCCGTAGTAAACTTCATCCTAACATCTCGTGATGGTAATAGCCAGTTTGAAGTTAAACACGCTTACGCCGTCGACAATTTGAAGGTGACGCCGAATTCACCGATCGACCCTCGACAGTTGGAGTCATGGACGCACCTACGTGGTATTGCCGTCCCGACCGTTCAAGAAGAGGACGTGACCGTGCTGATAGGAATCGACGTCACAGAGGCCCATGATCATGTAGCTTCCATCAAGCCGCCGGCTGGAACGACTGGGCCCATCGCCTTCAAGACGCCGTTTGGCTGGTGTTTGGGCGGACAAACGAGCCCGCCACAAAACGGACGCCCGTTCATCGCTCATCTGGGCACCGTGGAACGTCCCGAAGACCTAAATGAGCTGGTGAAGAAGTTCTGGCAACTTGAGGCCAACGAAGGAGAAATAGAACCACCCGTTCTATCTGAGGATGACCTACGTGGAAAATGCATCCTCGAGTCTACCGTAAAACCTATTGGTAACCAGTACCAAGTCGGCTTAATGTGGAAAGCCGACGACGTAAATCTCCCAAACCATCGGGCATCTGCATTGAAGAGACTCTACGCCCTCGAACGACGTTTTCATCGAGACGCGGAGTTTGCCCAACGGTACGATGCAGTGGTCAAGGAGTACATCGGCTTAAAACATGCCCGACTCTTAACGACCCAGGAAGCCCAGAAGGAGACAAACAAGACGTGGTATCTACAACAACACGGGGTCGTGAGCCCTTCCAACTAATCGACCAAAGTTTGGGTCGTATTCGATGGAGCTGCTGAGTTTGGTGGCACATCGATTAATCAAAACCTGCTTCGGGGCCCTAATTTACTCGTTAGCCTGCTTGGTGTGCTCATCCGCTTCCGCCGTAACCTTGTACCAGTCGGAGCGGATATTGAGAAAATGTTCCACCAATTCCAGAAAGTCCTCGGAAGAAGACCAGACATCTCTAGCCTTCAGATTTTTACTCCAAGGCATCTGGACCAACGAAGAACGGATCGGCTGACGTCGTACCGGAAACATTGAGTCAACGTTTCTATTGCTGGTACGGCCATCTGGAAAATTTGGAGTCGTTACATGCCGAGATGCCGGACGCCTGGACTCACGCCGGTGAAAGGTCTCACGATTCCACGTTTGGAGCTACAAGCTGCCGTGGAAGGTCTCAACATCGCCCTCACGATTTGCAGTGAACTAGAAATCGATCTGGGCCGAATAAAATTTCCACTCGGATTCACAAACTGTGTTGCTGTGGATCCATTCCAAATCTTGTCGGTTTGAATTCTTCGTCAACTACCGCATTGGAAAAATACTCCGAAACACGGCTCGTCGACAATGGCGTCATGTTGCCGGAGATTCAAACCCAGCGGACCTCTGCAGTAGAGGTATCGACCCAAAGGACGTCAACGAATTGGTCTACTTCCATCGAGGACCTTCGTTCCAGAACCTAGACCCCTCAGAGTGGTACACTTGGGAAGAGATTACGGAGCCAGAAGAACGGGATGTAAACGTGATTCGCGTCTTAGCAGTCAAGATGGAAGATGAGAATCATGTCATCGACCGATGCGTCGCACGTTTTTCCAGTCTGTTGAGACTTCAACGAGTGCTGGCCTGGAGTAAATGATTTGTCAACAACGCTAGAGCAAAACTACGTGATGAAAAACCAATTGTCGGCGAGCTAACTGTAGAAGAAATGGTAACATCGTTGACGAAATGCATCGTGCGCGCGCAAGAATTGGCTTTCGCTGAAGAATTCTACGCCCTTCGCAGAATCTGGAATTACCACTCAGATCAAAACTTCACACCTTCAAGCCCTTCTTGGATGAAGCTGGACAGATGCGAATTGGCGGACGTATACTTCAAGCACCGATCGACTATGCAACAAAGCACCCCATACTTCTACCAGCATCTCAACTTTTGACGAAAAGGATAATTTGGGATCACCACGTTAGACACATGCACGTCAAGACCGAAAGATTGCTGACAGACTTACGTTCAAGCTTTTGGATACTTTCCGGACGCAAAGTGGTAAAATCTGTCATCAACAACTGTTGGCCTTGCAAGCGGACGTCGGCGAAACCTAATCCTCCGTTGATGGCTTCACTACCAATACATCGGCTAACACCCCATCTGCCTCCATTCACGTACACAGGGATCGACTACTTCTGGCCTTTGACGGTACGAGTTGGTGGACGAGGACGAAGGCATGAAAAACGCTGGGTCAGCCTATTCACGTGCTTCACCACCCGAGCAGTTCACCTGTAAATGGCCAACGGGCTCAGTATGGAGGAGTTCTTACTCTGCTTCTCCCGTTTTGTTAGCCTACGTGGAAAACCGAAGGTCGTCTACAGCGGCAATGGGACAAACTTTGTCGCCGCCGAGCACGAGTTGCGACAAGCCCTAGAAGAACTTGTTACCAAACACCAAGAACTTCAAACAGTAATGGCTTGTCAAGAAATAGACTGGCACTTCTCTCCACCCCATGGACCCCATTTCGGTAGTGTTTGGGAAAGGATTGTACAATCCTGCAAGCGGACAATGAAGACCAGCATCGGCAATTGCCTAGTTACGGATCAAGTGCTACGAACCGTAATCACTGAAGTAGCAGCTTTACTAAACGCTCGGCCGTTAACACATCTTAGTATGGACCCAGAAGACCCGGATCCGTTAACGCCAAATCACTTTCTATACGGTGGAGCTCGGCCATACTTGCCTCTTCAATTGGCCGACGTAGAAGACTTGAACGTAATCAACAAGCAGTTTCTGCAAAGTCAAGCTATCCTCCAACATTTTTGGGATAGATGGCTACGTGAATACGTTCCACACCTAACAGAAAGGAGAAAATGGCAAGAAAACAGACCTAACGTCGCCGTGGGAGATTTAGTGCTTGCAGTTGAACCAAATACTTTACGTGGGCAGTGGCCGATGGACAAAGTGTTGGGAATTATTCCCAGCTACAGATAATGTCGTTCGAGTCGTAAAAGTCAAGCTCAGCAACCACCCAAAACCATGTATTCGGCCGGTGGCAAAATTATGTATCATGGTTTCAGCAAAGGAACAATAAGTTTACGCAAAAGAAGAAAAAAAAGAATCTTCCACAGCGTAAACGTTCAAATTCAGTATCGTAAATGTAAATACTGTCTGTACTGGAGTTACAATTAGTAGCTCCCCGTGTAAAACTAAAATTGTAACCGTAACAAGTAAAATCAAAATGTCAACACTCAATTGTAAACAACGTAGGAAAATCGCAACCTAAACTCTGGTGGAGGAGTCCTTTTGCCCTCAACGCCACCTATATTCAAGTTCAAATATAGGGCAAAGGGCAAAAGTCAGTTCGCTTGCTGTTTAGTAACACTGAAAAATTGGAAACTGTATAACCTATTATGTTAGCAGACGGCATTCAGTCGACCTAACTTCGTTTAAGTGCAACGCGTGAGAACCCTACGTCCAACGTGAAAATGGCAGAATATCCGTCTCTATCACCCGCATCAGTAAACGACAAACTGAAAGTCAGTAGAGAACGTGAACAAGAGTGTATGGCCAACATCAACGAGACAATGGAAGGCTTGGAAAAGGCAAAAAAGGAACTCGTGGACAAAGTCTTTGCGTGTGAAAGTGATTCTTCGTAGCGACGAAGAGCTCAGCCAGATGCAGCAAAATCTCGTTGACGTCCACGTTCACTTCAAGATGGAGAGAGAGACCCTGCTAAGCAAGTACGTCGGGTCTCTCCTGCGTAAGGATCGAGAGAAGGCGACCGAGGTTTTGGTAACCATGCCGGCCGCCATCCCAGAACGTCCTACGTACATCGTCCCGCCGCAAACCCCCAACATCTTGTGCTTTTTAAAATCACATGTCTCGGGTACGAGGCCATGCAAGAAGCAGATTTATGAATGTGAGAAGTTCATGCCCCTCACAAACCAAGATCGGCTGGAGGTCTTATTCCAGCAACGTTGGTGCTTCGGCTGCTTTGTGCCGACGGCCGTGGCTGGGCACACGAGACTCCTAGATTGCTCCCACCCTCGTCAGTGCGAATTGTGTCACACCCGTGACCATCATCAGATTCTCTGCGGCACAAAGAAGACTTATAAAGATCTGCCCAGCCACTGAGACCAGCCGGATCCATCGCAGCAGAAGTTTTTTTTTTGTTATTTTCACCCTTTGTTTATCCACTTGTTGTCACAGTGGGTCCCGCTGTCACCTACGGTGCTGCCCTCGCGGGCAGGGCTGTAGGGGGCACGGGCCTACGTAGTATTTGAGTGCCCATTTTAGTTGAGCTCTTTACCCTTTTCTATGGAAAGGGGTAGTATTACTTTGTTAGCCGACCCAGACAGTCATTTTGTCTCCGTCTCCTTTTGTCAAACCCAGACGGTAGTCTAAGTTATTTGTCTCGTTTTGCCAGACAGTTTGTCCAGCCTTGTCCAAATTCAGACTCAGTTTTGTCCCCTCCGTTTTCTTTCTTTAAATCAAGCGTGCGGTATTTATGTTCATATCCTAGTCCAGCAATAAAGCATTCCTTTTTTATATCTCCGTCATTTCATTCATCCTCATCCATCATCCTTTCATCTCTCTCTGTTGCCACTTTGCACGAGAGTCAGCAACAACAGCAATCTTCTCTTCTATCGTAGTCTGTTCGTTTTTTTAGTGTTTCATTGGACGATTGGAATTTTAAGATGGGACTCCAATTAAGTGAAATAAGGTTATATACCACCAGGTTGGCCGAGTGGTTAAGGCGCCAGACTTAAGTTCTGGTCTCTGTATAGAGACGTGAGTTCGATCCTCACACCTGGTAACAAAGACACAGTCAAGAAAATAGCAAATGATAGCAGAATTATTTTCTTTCGTAGTCGGTTCATTCTTCGGAGTGAGCTGGGAGGGCGATTGGAAGTCAGCTGGGTTCCAGGAATATGTACTATTCATTATACGAATCTATCTTATCGGATTGCAGTTGGATATGCAAAATACTTGCTGCAAGATGTCCACCAAGTATGGTTGAAGGTGCATGCTTGAGTTACCGCAAATTATTTAATTGCATTTGTTATTTTTTAAATAGCCCCTTGTGCCATACACATTCATTACGTTATTAGTCTTATGAAATCCTGAACCTGAAAATAGTTTGATCTTCAATGTTTTTTTATCCCACCTTTATTGCATATGACGGTGCGGCAAAAAATCCTTAAGGTGGTCCGTTCCACCGCTAACGGGTCGTTCCTGGTGTCTAATAAAATACCAACTGAATTGGCAGGTTCATCCCCAAATATTGAAATAGTTTGAAATAGAACTCATAGTTTCAGCGATATGTTACCTGCACACTAAGGTTACTGTATACACTATGGTATAGAGATTACCACATACAGTCGGGACTGAGTATCGCCAAAGGTACGCCATACTTCTCGGCGGATTCAGGATTCAAGAATTTCTCCTTTGCTTCTCTGTTTTACCAAAGACCAACCGATAATGGGACCAACTTGGTCACAGCCGGCAAAAACTTCGCCAGGCCTTGTAGGAAATGACCAAACTATACGGAAAAATACAGGTTGTTTGTTACAAAATCGAATGACATTTTTCTCACCCACATAGACCGCATTTGGGAGAGTGCGAAGAAAATCCTGCAATCCTGTACCATGAAATTTGGCATAGGGAATCGGCTAGTCACCGTCGAGTCTTAAGAACAGTCGTCGCCGAAGTAACAGCCCTTCTGAATGCCCTGCTGAAACCTAAAATGAAATACCATTTTATTGTTTGAATAATATACTTAACATCATGTTTGAACCAATCTTTGTTTTGGAACTCATGTCTTACAAAAGCCTTCGAATCCCGTTTCCTGGGACTTTTCACCAACAATATATTTAGTTAACGATGCAACAAATATTTAACCTTCAACTAGGATGGGAAGCGATACTTTGAAGAAGTATCGGTATCGTGGTACCGAATTTTCGAAAAAAATCGCGATACTGAATCCATCCACTGAATTCATCACTGAAAATTTTAAAGAAACGCAAACCACTTCTTGTCTGTACGTGCATAGGGCCACATACGTCTGAATGAATTTGTTGTCTGACTTCATAGGCTCTTGTCCTACCGACACGAAAAGGGGATCTCTGCCTTTTTCCGGATACACAACTAAGACAGGGCTACGTTGGAGTGATGTCGTTGGCTGGTAGTATGAAGCCATCTACTGCATGATTGGATGACATTTCCTAGATTACAATAAAGAGTTTTTGTTATAAGATGGAAAGTTAATCTGATTTGATGCTTGGTCATGTAAATTAAAACAAACTACATCGATACGACAGTAATCGAATATCTTATTAAACAAGGAAATCGTCTTTCTCCTTCAGTGCGCGCATTTTCAATTGATTTAGCTTAGGATGATTATTTAACTAATTTATATCCAAATATCTCGAAATAATTGCATGCCCTTTCTAAACTCAATCTAATAAATGATACCAATGCCTCTTAAGTTTCAAGGGGGCACCCAGGTTTGAACTGAGGACATTACGATCTGCAGTCGTATGCTCTACCACTGAGCTATACCCCCATTACACAACAATGGTCAAACAAATAAATTCCTGTTAGAAAATTAAAAATAAATAACAAATTTCGTTATTTTATGAGCATTCGACAGGCAACATTGCGATGGTCAGGTTAACTTATCTTTTATGGCATTGGAGTTTCCTGTACGCTTTAATTATTCAGTCATCTTTCTCTTTCGCTTTAGTATACAGTATTAAAATAGAGAGTATTTGTTCCAAAGTGGCAAGTTAATCTGATTTGATGCTAAGTCTTGTAAATTAATACAGCCCCCACCCAGATAGTGAAGCGTCCGAACATATTTCAATATCGGCTTTTCGTGGAAAGAATACCTTCCCATTTGTTAGTTCCAAATTCGCCATCCACCATTTTAAGTCGGCTTCCGCCTCAGACGACAACTTGCATTTGCTACTGAGATCACCGTTCGCCTTCGTGGATTCTAATAGATAAAAGCGCTGCATGCGTCTATAGTGAGACTGTGCAAAAGGAATGGTTGGAATAGCCCACGTGAAATTTCCTAAAATGGAAACCACCTTGCGTAAGGCTAGCTGTTTGGCGCCCAATGCGTCCTCACATAGTCTTTTCACCTCCCGCACCTTGATACCGGGCAGCGCGTATGACATTTTCACAGAATCAACCATCATACCTAAGTACTCAATTATTTGGGTGGGGACGACTACTGATTTTTCCAAATTAATCAAAAAACCTAAGGCTTGTAAAAGACTCAAGGTTTTTGTAAGATCAGTGCGAAATGTTCAAAAGTAGGATGTCGTCTAGAAAAATAACTAGTCTGAGACCTTGTCGTCTCAGAAAGGCTACCACTACTCTCAGTAGCTTCGTAAATATCCGAGGGGCAGGGGAAAGGCCAAAAGCCATGCAACAAAACTGATAAATACGCCCCCTCCATGCAAAGCGCAGGTACTTTTGGTGAGAAATATGCATTGGAATTGTTAAGTATGGGTCCTTGAGGTCTAACTTAATGAACCAGCCCCCTTCCCTAACGATAAACCGGACGGTTTCCAGGCTTTCCATTTTAAAATATTGGTACTCTATGAACCTGTTAAATGGCTTTAAATTCACGATCGGTCGAAATCCCCCAGCCTTCTTGGCACGCAAAAGAACGAACACACAAAACCCTCTGAATTATCCGTAACTTCGGAGATAGCTTGTTTGCCTAATAGGTTAACTACTTCGGCGTCGCAAACCGCCTGCATCTCCTCTGACATAACTACGGAATGTGGAGGAAAGTGTTGCAACGGAGGCGAAATAAAATTCAGTCTTACGCCGTTAGCTACCGCATCGAGCACCCAAGGGTCGTTACTAATCGATGCCTATTTTTCCGAAAAATAACGCAACCTATCCCCGATTTCCACTGCTTTAAGGACGGGAATAGCTAGGGGAAAAAAAACCTGAGGTCTTAATAATTCATACCTTCCTCTGGAGCTACCGCGCCCATGGCCACCTCTCGGATCGTTTCTCCCTCTGCCCGCGTTTCGAACCGCTGGATGGAAATCGTCTCCATAATCCCGTGGGGCCAGATTATCGACGAATTGGCTGTACCGAACCATCCTAAGCGGGTTTCTTCTTCCCCGGGAAGCGGCAGCTGCCGCTTGATCCCGCTTTGCTAGAGCCTCATCTTGGCTTGCTTCCTTAAGCATGTGGCTCAGAAACTCACCGGTGAAAAGGTGCTCGCGGGCCTCCTTTGCGGTAGTGAAATTGGATTCGTCTTTCAGCAAATAGCCAACCCTAGGGTCTGTGGCGCTGACTACTGCTTCTCGGCGCTTTCTTGAAATGTGCGCAAAAGCTCTACCCCACTGTTGTAAGGCTGCTTGTAATGAACGGCGTACGCGAACACCTGCTGGTGTATCGTCCGGGGTAGCTGACACCCGCGCGTATAAGTCGATCAATGGTGGGCCGATGTCCATAACTTTCAGCTGAGTTTTCACTAAGGTCTCCTCCATTGAGTTGACTGTTTTAAGGGCGTTCTTCTCTTTCGCGCGCCTGCTCATCCACCCATCTAACTTCGGGGGTTTAAGAGAAAAACCTTCCTCCTCAAAGAGCAACGGAAATTCTCTTGACACTAACTTTGACTGATCCGTCGAAACCCCAACCGCTAAGAGCGATGCAATCTCACGGCAGATTTCTTTAGGAATAACGGCCGCGGAAAACGATGCCGGATCTCGAGATGCTTCTTCTGGCGGTTGCGGGGAAGGCGGCGTTGGTAAAATTGCACCCGTCACTTCCGTACCTGGCGTACTTGTCAATACTTCGGTCGGTAGCTCTTCGGCGCACCCGGGGCGCCATGAACGTCCTCGCTCCACCGTCTCCTCCTCTTCATACCACTCATCCGTTACCTCTTGCCTATCATCATCGTAGATAGCATCGGACTCGATCGTATAGGTATACGGATCGTCGTGAAATTCGGGGATGCAAAAGGTCGTAAAAACCGATGGGGCTCAAACTGCGCGTCGTACCGTTGACTGTATACATCACTTCTACCGTAGTACTGAGATGATTCATCAGCCAAGCTATAGTCCAGTCTTCTAGGCGATCTGCTACGAAAGTCGCTGTGATTACGCTGTAACTGACGCTCGTGCCACAAGCGTTCTCTAAGCTCACGATCCCTGAAAAACTGTTCACGCCGGCGATCACCTTCGTAACTGAAAGGAACTTGGTCGTTATAATAATTGCGAAAATTTCTCGAATCACCACGTGGGCCTAGCCCCGAACGAGGGAAATTTTGTGACATGTCTAGACAAGAGCTAAAAAACGTCTGATCGGAGAGGGCGGTTGCAGGTGGCGAGGAAAGAAAGTCTTTAAAAGAGCTAAATAGATCTCGTCTACACCCTTAGGGTCGAAAGTAAGTTACTTTCGTAGGTATAATGCAAACCGAAGAACCCTTTTTTTTTAATGCAAAATGTACCTACTCTAGCCTCACCTTATGGAATACCAGGAGCACCCCAAGTGTTGTGGTATGCAACTTCCAATTGTCAGCTTTAAAAGTATCACTGTTTACCAACTTTAGCTTCGCTGAAGAGCTGATGAGTCCTCCATGGTTGATGCCGAAAAATTCCATCAATTATTCTTCCAATTTCAAGAAACAAGGCACTTGAAAACCCAACCTTCATCAGACTACTTTTCCGAGCACTGTATACACAAAACAACGCCAACAATAGTACGGCAAGCGTCTTCACAGATGGCTCCCGTGACTACGAGGACAACTCCACAGCATGCGCCATCTACTGCCCAAATGTTCAACTAAAAAAAGCCTGGAAATTCTCTAGTGATACAAACATTTTCACAGCCGAACTGATGGCTATTCTAAAGGCCATAGAATACACTGAAAACGGCCCAGCGCAGCTGATCAGGATCTTCTCGGACTCACTCAGCGCCATCTCAGCCATCAACAATTTACACCCTAGAAATGAACTAGTCATTAAGATTCGGAATAGGGCTCTAAGTAGCTCTTCCGCCGGCGCAAAAGTTGTTCTCTACTGGATTCCCAGTCACGTAGGTATCCCAGAAAACGAACTTGTGGACCGTCTGGCAAACGATGCAAGAACGGACCCCAGCTGTAAAAAAATCGACTACGCCGACCCGTCTAAACTCGCATCAAATGTATTCCGCAGAGCTTGGTCCAAACTGATGACTTCATACCTGGAGAGTCACTATGGTTTCTTTGATTACCACCCCAGGAACTCGCTTTCTCCTGAGCCTTGGATGGTGCATCCTGGCAGACTTAAAAACAGCATTCTCCACAAACTCCGCTCGAACCGGCTACGTTTAAACGCTCGTGTCTCGAAATTTGATCCCTCTGTATCCCCAAACTGTAGCTATGGATGTCCTGTACAGGAAACTCCCTCCCATCTTTTAATAGAATGTCCCTACATCGCTGCCGAAAGAGAGGAGCTAAAAAGCTTCCTATCGGAGCTCAAACTGCAGCTGAACCTGTCCACTCTTCTTCATCCACCGCAAAACTGTGACAACCACGCCAAACTCAAGATCAGGGACCTGGTGTTAAATTTCTTCTGGAAATCAGGAATTCAGGAACTTCACAAACGCTGCTGAACCAAGTCAAAGTCCCCTCATCTACTCAGGTAATTTTCCGGTGCTAATTTTGGTCTCCTAGGACGACCCGTTCCCGATATGGCAACGCCACACGGGAGGCACCTTAAACAACATTTAAAAAAAGTTGTTGTGGTGTTTATAAGTATTATTATTCACATTGGTTAAGCTGTGTACCGTGGCCAGATACGTATATACATATTAAAACTACGATGGGATTTCAGTTAAATCAGCTCAAAGGTGTTTTTTAGTTACCCAATATGGTACGGGAAAGTGCCATCAAATTACTGTAGGAACGCTTAGCTCCACAGTAGCTCCTACAGTAAGATGAGATAAACATAAACTTGTAGGTCGGCTTGACCTGTGCAATTCTTCGTTCAATGAAATAACATAACAGAAATATCTTTATTTTATTGCAACCAAAGGGAACAAATCAAAGAAAAACAAAAGGGAAAGTAAAATATACAGTCGCCACCAGAAGAATTGGATCACCCCCGTCCAATTTTGCTGTTTTAACACGCGTAGGATAGGCCCTACGGTGTCTCACGCCGGAATTTTTTTCGTATAGAAATATTGCTCGGAAAATTATCGGGTTTGTTGCATTCGAAAGATAAAGGAATGCTCTTTAACTCCAATTTTTTATGTAAAATCCGTTCAGGATTCTATGAAATAAATCATAGACATAAAATATTGGATCACCCCTAAAATCGCACGCATGGAGTGTCCCTACCCACGGCCTAGCCCTAGGATATGGGGGTGGCAAAAAAAAATTCACGATAATATTGTCGCGACCATTGAACCAAATGTCTCCAGTGTCGGCCAGTCACGCCACGTCCGCCGAGATCGGTCAACGACACACGAGATCGGTGTGGGCGGACGGTGACCGGATCCCTTCCGGTCGGGATCGGCCCATCAGTTGTATTGTGGGAGACTGACCGCTGTTGCTTATGGTCAGTCTTCATGGGGACTCTGTAATAGTTGGTAGACGCAGAAATACACTTCGGTAGTCGTTGACGCGACAATATACAATACGTCCCATAATTCGAGCAGAACGTGTATAGCATGTAAAACACAGACGAGACTTCCACGCTAAATGCTGACTTCTAAAAGAAGCTGTAGCGCCACTTGTCGATCCCATAGAGGAATGGAACACAAACTATCTCTAAATAAGAAAAGGAGTTCCCGTAATTTTTATTGGTAGGAAAATTTAAAAAAAATTTAAAATCCGTACTCGAAAATAATGGAACGCAGAAATAAGACAGATTTGTTGAGCAACCTGAATCAGAGTCATATGTGCTATTATTCACTTGATGTAGAAGGTGAAAGATAGACGCGAGAGGTCAACTGCGATGTGATTCTAGTGCGTGAATCAGCATCTCAAACCAGGCAACCCCCTCTTCGCCTATTGCAAAACAAGGTGTTAAACATTTTGCCGGCTATAGTAGAATCTTTTGTTTACCTGATTGCCATACGCGACGGAAAAATGCAAACAGAAAGTTAAGTGCAGCATTAGATCCTACTTCAGTTAAGGAAGCAACAATTGTGTGAGGTGACGACGCAGGATTTTTACTCTTCTCTGATGAAATGCTGGCTATTTCTTCATACACCCTTGCATGTACAGTCTATCGCTATGAATACAGTTGTAAGAAAACAAGACTAAAAGGAAAGACTACTACCATTTTCTCTGGATATTAGATTTATCCAGTTCGTTTTTATTCAGATTTCCAATCCCTCGAGTTCTTGAATCCTCCGCAAGGCGAACTTTCCTCCCCTGTTCAATGTATCGACGGGAAAAGGATGAGTTACTTCGTTAAATTTTGAAGATTCAAACTGCTTTGTGAAGATCTGATACAGAGATCCTCTAACTGTGTCACAAGATTCTTTCTACATTCTATCACATCCCTCAAACCTAAAAATAAAAGGTGAGTAATCTTCAACCAACAAATAATAATGTAACAAATGTAAATCAAATCTACCAGCAACCTTGTTCCATGTCCATGTGTTACGAAATTTTATAACTAGTTTCTCAGTACATAAAGATCCAATTGAGCTTTGGGACATGCTTTGACATTTTAACTCACATTCCCCATCGCAGCATGCACAAGGGAAATTTCCACTTGGACTTCTTATTAATTTGTTATTTGTAGCTTCAACCAACAGATTAATCTGTTCAGATGTCAGTATCCCATTTTTCTCTAGTTTGTTCCAGTTTTCATTTAAACACTGCCATTCAAGTAGTAATTGGAGATCAAACTTTATGCCAAGATGATGGCCACTTTGAAATGGACTTTTTCTTAGTGCTGAAACAATTGCCAAACTATCCCTTTGAAAACGCATTTGGCTGGGGTCACAAAAAAAGGCGGTATACTCGTTTAGACACCTTTCTTTCAAAAAAAAAAAAAGAAATACGTCAATACTAACGATAAATCTAATTTAAGCATTAAACCAATTTACCCACGATCATAGAGCACTATGAAATTAGGCTAAGAACTGGTTTCTTAACCTCATCGTCACGTATATCTAGCCATACGTCTATTGCCTAAACAGAAAGTGATTGTCACAGCTTGAATACAAAAAATTATATACTTGATTGAGAGCTGTGATGCGATTAGGTACGTCTGCTAGTCTTTGGCAGCGCCGGGTTGTCAACAAAATCTCCATACTTCCGTATGGAGAACAGACTGCAGTCCTGGTGCAATCTATTGCAATGAAAGCTTTCGTTGCGCCAAGGGCCTTTTTCTCCTATTGTAACGAAATGTTTCGTTGCGCTAAGACCCTTTTTTCATCCTTTTTTTCAAACGCTGCAGCGGCGCTTGGGGAGCTTGGACTACGCAAAGGTTTGCTGTTGAAATCGTTTGTCGTAAAAATCGAAATTGTCGTAAAAAATTCATTTTTGAACATCTGATTTCTCCAGCCCCAAATAGGTCCTCCAACTACTTAGCTTCAACAAATATACTGTACCTTTTGGCTTGAACTTTTGACATGCCTTGCTGTTTATCCAATATAACACTGTCAATTTTTCTTATTCTCAGACATAGTTTTGAATTCCATCGTAAAACCATTTGTTTCATATTATAAGCGTATTTTGCCGCGCAATTCGTCACTTTTTATCATGCGCTACCGTTTATCTTATTCACCCTATTTTACGCTTTTTTCCCTTCTTTCACGGCAACGTGTTGTACAGTATGAATAAAGCCCATCTGAAAGACACTGCAGCGCAGCTCAGATTGCCGTAAAAACGTCGCATCGAGGCGGGGCTTGCGTTCCAAATATCGTTATTTTTCACGAATGACGAGTTGCATGATTTTCATGCGATACATCGCAACTGGTTATCTTTTCCGTTAACATCGGCAGAAGGATTTTTAAAAATTTAGCAGACATCCAAGATGGTTCTTTGTGTGTTTTCACCAGAAGCTCCATTCAGACGTGGTATTTGCTTTACGACATTTTTCTGGGCATAGGAGATTTCAGTTCTTCTTTTGGCAACTCTCGTCCACCGATGAAGAAACCATCTTTGCGCTGCGTCGGATTAGGCCGACCGTGCAGAATTTTTTCGCAACAATAGCTATCGTGAGCCACGATACTTACTAGCTTTCCTGATATGTAATTGAATATTAAAACCATGTCCTATAAGTTATATCTGTACATCGAACGCATGATGCAAATATAAATGCCGTCAACGTAAGCAAAATGTCCTTTATTTCTACAAAGTATTGGACAGCTTTACACGTTTCGTTGTCATAGATGGTCATGCAAATATTTGCCGTAACGAGCTTGTGGACGTCGTTTATGGAATCACACACTACTCTAACTCTTTCGGTTCGGTAAAATTTTTGTTAGTGACAACTATAAAATTATTAAACAATCATAAAAAATATTTTTGAAGTTTAATTTACCTGTAACGTGAGAAAAGAGTGGGTTTGGTCGCCATATCCGTATTAATCCACCGTTTATAATTCATGTGGACACCAAATTTCCATTTAGAGTTGATAGCGTTTGCTTTCCATGGAACCAGCCAGTGTGGTCACAGCTCATCGTTGTTTTACCTGGCACGACATTTGCGTCACTCTTCCAGCCATTCCCAGACCTGCAATTAGAATTAGATAAACATTAGTAAGGCATATACACGCAGTAACGGCGCTAGCGAACCAACACCGTTACCAAACATAAATTGTTTTATCAAGTCTTTTATACTGTACAATAGATGATCTAACTATCACTGATAAAAGGCTACGGTCATTATGGCACAAACTTACGTTTAATGTTAAATTTAGGAAAGAAAATTAACAAAATTGGGAATTTTAATCAATGAACTTTATTCTTTACTTACTTTAATGTCTTCTGGATAGAATTTCTTTTACGCTAGAAAAATAATTACATGCGAAAAAAGCCATAATAGAAAAGTCGGATGGTGTAATCACGGGTCGTGATTGGATCGTGTCCCGCCGTAAGACCGGTAAGCTTCTCCTCGGTCGTCACTAGGTGGCACGTGACTAGCACGCATAACTAAATCTTGCCAGTCCTGTAATTGCGCCTGTCTTGCAACGTTGGCAATATAATCAGAGAATACGTGATTAGAAGCTTCGTTGATTTAATTGGTGTGGAACCGGTCACCTTCGTCGCTTTGTTTTCGACGAATGGAAATGACGGGAATCGGTGGAAACGAAGGTAATAACTGCGCTGGCTACGTCATTCTTCTACAAGTAACGAAGTTCCATTCGTATAATAAAACATTTGTTTAGACTACTAAGATAATTGGCTTTTACGGAAATCAAAGCATAATTTCCGTTTATTTCTCATCAATAAATTACACTAGAATGGTTCATGCCATTCAAATTTCATGTAGGGAAAGTTTACAACTTAGTAACCGGGTCCAGTGCGTGAATAAGGGAGAGCAGGCGTAACTGGGAGCTCGTATTCATGAACGGGGGCGACGGGCAAGTGGTCAGCTTTGGGTTGGAATCCAGCATCATCAGCGGTCCACGTCAAAGTGAATTTCTGGCCTTCAGGGGAAACCCAGTAAGAGGATCCTTTGTTGGTGTTGCCTAGGACTTCACCGTACGATTCTTTGCCGTAGGAATCGTAGGTGACTCCTTGCATCTTCTTCTGAACCTGAGACTCTTCGCGGGTTGTGTAGTCAGACTAGGCATAGCTATCGGTTAAAAAATAAAAAAATTTTAATGGTTATTTTTAGTTCTTAAAATGATGAGTATAAAGTATGAAATAGATTCACCTCCATTTGCTGCTGCCATCGAGATTGCGCTCGTCAGATTGGCTGGTGATGGTGATACCAGCGTATTTGTTATCCTTGTTGTAGCTGGGAGTAGGGTAAGCTGGTGCGGGGTAGGCTGGTGCAGGATGGGCCGCTGCGGGGTAGCTAGAAGTAGTGTACTTTGGTGCAGGGTAGCTTGGGGCTGGGGAGCTGGGTGCCTTGTATTCCGGCTTGTAGCTGGGTGGAACAGCGGCAGCGACGGCCAAGAAAGTGGCGATAACAAACTGCGAAAAAAGCTTTTCAATAAGCTATGAAATTGTAAATAAAAGAAAAATTTTAAGAAATTATATTTACTAGTTTCATGTTGAGAGTGGGTTGAAGAGTTGAACAACGGATGTCTTCAGTCACCTTCAGACGGCCTTATATAGTCGAAAAAATATTGGATGTCTTTCATTTTCATTTGATTTCTTTACTTAGTTTTTGAAAGCGGCGTTCACCGCCTTGTGGTGGCGAAATGATTTGGTTTGCATTACAGGACAGAGCCCTTGCAATGCAGTGATTGCTTTCGATAAGTAGAAACCTAACACAATTTGCTGATGATTTTCCTTCAGAATTGTCACATATCACCCCCGACTGATGATTTAGGAATTGAGCAAATTATCGTTCGTCAACCTGATTTTAGTAAGATAAATTATATTATTTGTATTTCATAGACACTGACGTGTGAATACTCCTATAACAAGATATTGATTTCTCATCATCATAGACCAGGAGACAAAATAAATCCTTCACCAGCCAAACGAAATCAAAAATGCACTGTGGTTAAGGGTAAAAGCGAAAGTAAGGTATTATATTCAACGCCCAAAACCTAATTTGCTAGTGCGAATTCTAGTGCCAAAACAACTAGGTCAACTGAACGTTCTATGCCTCTCACTCGACTATAAAAGTGCGAGATGGAAGGACTAAGACCATCAGTTGTTTATCAAACCCTCCTAGTGCAACATGAAGCTCGTAAGGCATTTAATCTCTTATTCTTATTTTGAGCTAAAATCAATTTTATGTTTAAAACGGCATTTTCTGACAGTTCGTCGTCGCCGCTTTCTTGGCCGTCGTTGCCGCTGTTCCATCCAGCTACAAGCCGGAATACAAGGCACCCAGCTACCCAGCCCCAAGCTACCCTGCACCAAAGTACCCTACTCCTAGCTACCCCGCACCGGCCTACCCTGCATCAGCCTATCCTGCACCAGCCTACCCTGCACCAGCCTACCCCGCACCAGCTTACCCTACTCCCAGCTACAACAAGGATAACAAATATGCCGACATCACCGTCACCAGCCAATCTGACGAGCGCAATCTCGATGGCAGCAGCCAATGGAGGTGAATCTATTTCATACTTTATACTCATCATTTTAAGAACTAAAGATAACCATTAGACAAATTTTATTATTTCAACCCATAGCTATGCCCAGTCTGACTACACCACTCGCGAAGAGTCTCAGGTCCAGAAGAAGATGCAAGGAGTCACCTACGATTCCTACGGCAAAGAATCGTACGGTGAAGTCCTAGGAAACACCAACAAAGGATCTTCTTACTGGATTTCTCCTGAGGGTCAGAAGTTCACTTTGACCTGGGTTGCTGATGAGGCCGGTTTCCAGCCTAAGGGTGACCACTTGCCCGTTGCCCCCGTCCACGAATATGAGCTCCCTGTTGCCGCTGTTCACATCCCTTTCAACGGCAAAGGCTATAAGATTTACTAAATTATATAAAATCCTGTCTGAACACATTATTTAAATTTCTGTACTGAATGCACTGACATTCTTGTATTATCGGTACAAAAAATACATGTTAATATGAATGTCAATCTAAAATCACGTCAGAAAAGTGTGGGTTTGTGCGTCGTAGCCGTATTAACTTTAACCACATTTTATAATCGACGTGGGCACCTATAGTTTCTTCCATTTAGAAATAAGTGTTGGTTCCCAATGCAACCAACCCACGTAGTCGCAATTTAAAGTTATTCAAACTGTTCCGATCCTTAAGTCACTCTTTCACCCATTATCGCCTTGCAATTATCATCAGATTTATCACTGAAATTCGAGTGATTAACTTAACCTGCATAGATATTTACGAACAGGCTTTTATTAATAAAATTATTTTCATGGAAGAAAAACAATTTTACGTAAAAAATGTTATGATAGATGAATTGTTTAGTGCAGACTTGCCGCGCCGATCAATTTTCCGATCGCGATCTCCGATCCGATCTTTTGAGTTTGATCGGATCGGGCGATCCGATCAAACTGCGAAAGATCGGATCGGCGATCAAATTTTGCCGATCATTTTTAGCGATCATTTTTGTGCAGCATTAACGGTTTTATGTTTCGCGAAAATAATTGGCTTTCACAGCGACAGTTGGCGGCCATTGAGGGTGAACACTAAACAGTTCAATTGGCATTCGCAGAAAAAGAACAAAATTTTACGTAAAAAATCAATTTTTTGGGATGTTATGATAGATGAATTGTTTAGTGTAACCAGCATTCGTAACGGGAATCTACCAGTCCCCCTACAAAATTTGGAAACTTCTCTTCAGTTTGCCGCTAGGTGGCAGGTAAACCGCACATTCACGGATATCTTCTAATTTTTTAGTCGTCTGCTGTGTATTCTGTATTGTCACATCAGTAATTCTTCGGGAGCAAACAACAATCAATGGTATTTGCAACACTATCATTTATTGCTTTTAGCCAACAATCAAGCCAAAGGTATTCTTTACTCCGCCATGCATTAAATGAAGCTGTGCGTGAGACCTGCGTTCGAATGTGTGCAAATCGACAAAATTTGTGCTCACACAGAGAAGTAACGTCTTTCAAACTGTTCATGTCCTGCGTGATAACGGTAAACGGATATGAAGACATATCATACTTTTATTTCACATCAGCAAATTAAACTTGCATAGTACATTAATATTTCAATCTTAATAGCCAAGATCAGTTTGTGAATAAGGAAGAGCAGGTGCAACCTGGAGTTCATATTTGGAACAGGAGCAACTGGGAGCTCATAGATATGGACAGGAGTGACAGGCAAGTGTTCACCGTTAGGCTGGAATCCAGCAGTCCACGTTGAAGTAAACTTCTGGCCTTCAGAGGAAACCCAGTAAGATGACCCTTTGGTGGTGTTGGCTATGACTTCATCATTAGTTTCTTTTCTGTAAGAGTCGTAGGTAATTCTTTGCATTTTCCTCTGAACTCGACATTCTTCAGGGGTAGTGTATTCATACTGGGCATACCTTTAGGTTGGAAAAATAAATTTTTTTTAATGTGAGTGTCTATAATCCCTTTGTTAATAAGTGTAAAACATGAAATGTACTTACTTCCATTGGCTGCTGCCATCGATGTTGCGCTCGTCGGATTGACTGGTGATGGTAATGTCAGCGTACTTGTTATCCTTATTGTACCTAGAAGCAGAGTAGAGGAGTAGAGTAGCTGTTAGTTTTGCATTCCAGCTTGTAACTGGATGGTAGGGCAGTAGCAACAGCCAAAACTGCGAAAACAAAATATTCGTTTTTCAATAAGTGATGAAATTGTGAACTGTCAAAATAAAAATATCTATGCTGACCAGTTTCATGTTGGCTATTGTGGAAGGCTTAAACAACTGATGACTTCAATGGTTTCCAAACAGTTTTATGTAGCCGACAAAAAAGGGTGTGCAATTTTCCATTCATTTCGTTTCTTAACCTTTTTTTTGAAAACGTCGATCAACCGTTCCTTGGTGGTTACCTATGGTTTGTATTCCAGACTATCATGTAGTTATTGTTTTCGACAAGTAGGAATCAAAAAGATTTTTTTTTTTGTTCATTATAAATCAACATTCACCTCCTCCACTTACGGATCGCTTTTGAATTGGCATACAACAATTCATTTGCCTAATATTTCCAATAGATTAACATTGAAGTGGTAGCCGGGAATACCAATACCCGATTCAGACAAATGCTATGTTGACATCTAGTTCATGGATTAAATTTACTATCCTTAGCGAAAGTTAACAGTTATCATATTATCGAGTTATCATTTTAAAAAATCAATGAGAGTGAATAATCAGATTCTGTTAAAAATGAGAACGCCAGTAGAGCATTATTAGCTCAAATCATGCACAAAAAAAGCAATTAGCTGTTACTATTAAGAAAATTTTTTTCGATGTGTTGTCTAACGTGAAAAGTGAGAGTGAACTATTTTTTTGCACAACGCCCAAATTGAGCTGCACAACAACAAGGTCAGTTGAATGTTTCGTACCATTCACTTGACTATATAAGCTTAGAAACGTAGAAACAGAACCATCAGTTGTTTACCAAGTAAACCTAGTACAACATGAAGCTCGTAAGGCATTTTATTGCTTATATTTTCTGAACAACTAAAAATTTTAGATATTTATTTAATTAATACATTGGACGACAGTTTGTTATCGCTGCCGTCTTGGCTGTTGTTGCTGCCGTTCCTTCCAGCTATAAGCCGGAATACATAGCTCCCAGCTACCCTGCAACAAAGTACGCTACCCCTAGCTACTCCGCGCCCAAGTACCCTACTCCTAGCTACCCCACACCAGCCTACCCCGCACCAGCCTACCCCACACCAGCCTACCCCACACCAAGCTACAAGGATAATAAATATGCTGATATTACAGTCACTAGCCAATCCGACGAGCGCAACATCGATGGCAGCAGCCAGTGGAGGTAAATCATTTTCATGGTTTATGTGTTATAACAAAGAGACTATAGATTCTCATATTTCAAAACATGAAATTCCTTTAACCCACAGCTACGGCCAGTCTGACTACACAACCCGTGAAGAATCTCAAGTTCAGAAGAAGATGCAAGGAGTCGCTTACGATTCTTACGGAAAGGCCACCTACGAAGATGTTATGGGCAACACCAACAAGGGATCTTCCTACTGGGTTTCACCTGAAGGCGAGAAATTCACTTTGACCTGGACCGCTGATGACGCTGGATTCCAGCCCAAAGGTGATCACTTGCCCGTCGTCCCCGTCCATGAATACGAGCTCCCCGTTGCCCCCGTTCACATCCCCTTCAATGGAAAGGGTTACAATATTTACTAGATTTCCCGACACATGATTTAATATTTAAAGTACGTCCCATAAATTCTGTATATCTCATTTATCGCGAGCGTGGTGTAAATATAAATGCCATCAATCTACCAAGGTGCGTTTTAGTAAATTTCGACAAGCATATGAAGGTTACATTCAAGTTTAACCATCGAACATTCATGGCATCATGCCAATATTCCAATAGTATTTTAGTTCTGTCAGATAAAAACAAAAATTACATTTTTTTTAACCTGAAAAACCTGTCTTTCTACTCTTTCAACCTAATCCAACGTTTTAATATGGCAAGACTTCATCTACAATTGCCGTTTGTGTTGTCATTTTGTTGCATTATTTCTTCATAACAAACTGCTCAAAGATGCTTTGAATCTTGTTAATGGAATCCAGAATCCGTATTTATCGAGTATTGTATCCTGAAGTGTTGTTGCTTATCTGCATTGTAATCAATCTTTAGCCACATACAGCAAGCTTATTGCAATAAATATTGTTTAATTCCTTAGCACATCTCTTAAGAGTATCAAAACTTCCATGATGCGATTATAAATATTATGGTGTAGTTATCTAAATTTTTAACTATCCATAATCCAAATTTATGACTGGTGTTAGGGATGGTGGAAAATGAGCGGCAAATCACAGATATATATACGTACTTTTTTTTCTAATGCATAGTTATACACTCTAATGCACAGCATAAAATCATTACCGACCATGCGGCAAAAATTGCTAATGACCAAAAGAAACCTGGATAATCTACATTGGAACATTGTTCCATAAAGCATTTGATTGAAAAATCTGGTATGTGCTATAATAATGCAGATGTCTCACGCTAGCTATTATTGCGGAAAAATTCCGCACGGTCAGCCTTATCGGGCGCAGCTCAAAGATTGTTCCTTCGTCAGCGGATGAAAATTACCAAAAGAAGAATCTGATATACAATATACAATACAGATGAATATACAATACATATGAATATACAATACACAACAACGTATGCTGCACCGAGGTGCTATTCGGAGGCTCCCAAATACTACTACACCACCACCTGCGCTGTCCCGGCATCAGTAGCATCAATTGGGTCTTCACCAGATGACTAGAGGAAATAGAATGTTCCAGAGTTAAACAGCTTCCGAAAGCTCGGTCACTCTTTCTTCTTCTACTGTCTGTGGCCCCTTCAAAGGTATAAAAATTGTTTGATTGATGTGAAAAACTTCAGATTCCCCAATCTTCCCAACAGAAATACAACTTGTAACCAAGACTAGGTATTGGTAAGACAACGTATATTACAAGGGCCCATCTCCTAAATAAATTGAACTATCAAAGTTCAAAATTATTTTCAATTTTTATTCTAGTTCATTTGACAAACCTGTATTAACTAGTAGTACACCAACACATCCCTTGAATCTTGCGGGATGCAAACCAATTTTAGTGGCTTGTACAGGACCGCGCCCTTCCTCCCAGCGGGCTCAAATGAATTCTCTGAGATTTGGTCCACTATTTCATCGCCTACGATGGGTTCGTCTTCCTCCTTTGTTTCTTTAACTGCTTCCAATTCTTCCTCCTCCGCACCTGGACTATTAGCCGCTAACCAGTCTTCCTCCTGAGCCGCTTCGCATTCCGTCTTGTACGCAACCGGTAAAATTTTTCCATCCTTGACTAGGCAATTCGTTCGACTCTACACGATCCAATCAGCGCCTAAAATTACAGCAAAAGGAGCCGACCTTACGACGGCTACTTTATCAATCTTTACTTTTGTCCCGTACCAGTGAATTTCTAACGGGATCTCATCGATAATTTGGACTACACGATTGTCTATTCCGCGCAATAGGATCAAGGGTTTCCTACTATTAAGGCTAAGGGACTTAAGAATGGTTTTACTCCTTATTGTTGTGACGCTCGCCCCGGTATCGACTAATGCTACCACTTCTCCAACGGACCTAATAAAAATTTTAATTAATGGCAACTGTATCTCCTCGAAAGACGAAAGAAAACGACCCTTCCCTACGGCGGTGGTAGGAGTGGACGAGGACCTGACCCGTTTCCCGGAATTTGCGGGCAAACCGACGCAAGTGTCCAATTCCATTGCAATGAAAGCAGCGTAGTGGGCTCCCTCTTGGCTGAAAACCAGGTGGAGTTCCGTGTGGGGGTGCAATCCTGTCTCCCTGGAACGTTATCTTTTCGATTTTAGCTGTCAACTGCGACATGGTGTTTGAAAAGGCCATTAAGGCAGCACCAATATCAGGTGACTGGGATGGAGGGGCGGAGTTCATTGAGGAATTAGAGCCAGGAAGCGGACGAGGGTGATGCGGTTGCTAAAACGAATGCAAAGGTGGTGGCTGTGAAGATGAGACTCCCAAGAACCCCTGGGGCGCCACACCCATTCGTGAGGTCAATCCTAAGTCCTCTACTTCACGTATCCGCGTCATGAAAGCGGCGACAGACTCTGGGGCATTGTTTAGCATGGCTGCCACATGTTCCCACCGGTTAAGGCCGTTAATCAAAAAGGAAACTTTCTGTTGCTCCGTAAAAACATGTGGCGCCATCCGGAAAATACTTGCTTTGGCCAGGGTATAGGCGATACCAGACTCACCGACCTGCTGTACAGGACCCTCCACCATCCGATACCATTCAGCTGGTGGGACTCTAATCGTAAAATTGAGCGCAAGAGCGGCCGACCAATCGGCCCATCGACTATTTCGTGGCCCGTCTGTACATGCCATTGGAGCGCGATACTGAACACTCTACGGATAGCCACCTGCCGACGTCGGGCATCATCCCACTGGTATACCTCCGCAACTTGGTTGACCCGCTCTACCCAATCTGCTCCACTTTCGGCGGATCTTCCTTCAAATACCGGTATCGTAGCTACAGCGGCTGAAGAGGGTCGGTTGTTTCCGTTTACCAGGGCCTGTAAATGGTGTTCACCTTGTTCTGCTGCCAGTTGCCTCAGGGCTGCGTTTTCTACTACCTGGTCGCGCAACGCCGCCATTAACTCGTTGTGTTGCTGTTGTTGCTGAGCACGCTCTTGGGCAATACCGGCCGTAAACTGGGCTAGAGCGGCTGTCAGTGCAGGATCCATGGCTGCAGTTGGCTTCTGGGGCTCTACTTCCGATTTTGGCTTTTCCTCGACCGGCGATAGATTAAATACAATGCTTCCCCTCGGGGACGTTACGCTAGGTGCTACAAGCCTGACCCTAGACACCTGCGTTTCCTTGGATGGCGAAATCTCAGATGGCCTGGAACTACGTGTCCTAATGTGGTAGCAAGGACGGTCGAAACGCTCTAACAACTCTTTCTTCGGAGGCATGCGACCCTCCCGAAAAAACAAAAAAACAACGCACAAACACACAAAAAAAAAACAAAAAAAGGAAAACAAAAACTAAATGATTACTAGCTACTAATTTACCACCACAAGAATATACCGTCACCTGTCCCACCCAAATGACTCCACGCTTAACAATAGGTGCACGCAATGAAAACAGCATTCAAAATTTACGCAACGGAGAACGGTCAATAACATGGGTACGAGCACCAACCTAAAGAAAAACGTACAAGAAATGACCAGTCTACCGCCGAGAGTACACTGCCGCGCGACGCCGTCTCACCTTTTCCACAGGGCAGGGAAGAATGGATTTTAGGGGTGAGGACTACTCCATCTGGCGCTGCGGTATAAGTCTAGTTATGGCGGGGATAGTAAGCACATAACAATACTGATGGAGAATTACTTCCTTTAAATGAGAAACCATTTTCTTGTTTAACAAGAAATTCAATTACTGTCGTATCGATGTTGTTTATTTTAATTAACATGACCAAGCATCAAATCAGACTAACTTGCCATTTTGGAAAAAATACTTTTTATTCTAATACTGTATACTACCGCGAAAGAGAAAGATGACTGAATGTTTAAAGCGAACAGGAAACGCCGATGCCATAAAAGATCAATTAACCTGACCATCGTAATGCTATGTGTCGAATGTTAATCAAATAACGAAATTTGCTTTTTATTTAGAACTTCTAACAGAAATCATTTTTTTTCTTATTGGAAATTGTTGTGTATAGGGGGTATAGCTCAGTGTAGAGCATACGACTGCAGATCGTAGGGTCCCCAGTTCAAAGCTGGGTTCCCCCTTGAATTATAAGAGGCATTGGTATCATTTCATAGAATGAGTTTGTGAAAGGGCATGCAATAAATTTGAGATATTTGAATTTAATTTTCTTAAATAATCATCTTAAGCGAAGATAATTGAAAATGCGAACACTGAAGGCGAATTACTTCCTTTGAATGAGAAAGGATTTCTTTGTGTAACAAAAATTGAATTACTGTTGTATCGATGTTGTTTATTTTAATTTACATGACCAAGTGTAACGAGCCTCAAGGCTAACCAAAAGGAGCCACACCTCTTACATCCCTCATGCGTTTTTACAAG
This sequence comes from Daphnia carinata, assembly GCF_022539665.2. Classification (NCBI taxonomy): domain Eukaryota; kingdom Metazoa; phylum Arthropoda; class Branchiopoda; order Diplostraca; family Daphniidae; genus Daphnia; species Daphnia carinata. The sequence goes on along the minus strand of NC_081339.1, from coordinate 9,778,725 downwards.
TGAAAGTGAACGTATCTCCTCCCACTTTACCGTCTTAATTTGTGTTCTTTAGTAGTATAAATACTGCTTATTTTTAACTTGTAATTTGGAATTGTTTCGGCAATCCACTGACAATACACGAGGTTAAGGAAACTTTACAATTGGAGGTCCCAACGAGACCAACACTTGTGGTCCAGTACAAAGTTTCTTACCGTACCGGAATTCAGTGTTGTGCTGTACACTTCCCCTACCAGTCTCCAACAACTCTACCAGACCAAGGAACACCATCAAAGGTAAGCGAATGTCGTTTGATTTTCTTACACCAGAGACTACTCGTAAAGAGAATATTTTTACCCGAACGTTGTCGACGAACTATCCACCGTTGTACCCTGTACTTCCCAAATCAGACACCACCAACCAAAATCCCAATTGTCTTCGAGAAAATTTTTTAGACCACTAGAAAACTCTTGTGGACTAGAATTTGAATAAGAGTCAGAACAAAACATAGCCCCAGAATCAGGCCACCACAACAAAAACGACTATCCAACAAATAGAATTCAAGAAGCAAGAAGTTAGCAAAGAGACCCACAATGCATTGCAATTATATTCATATTCATTGTTAGAACGAACGTTGAGAGTACCAAGTGGTATAACAGCAGAAACTATTACAAACACCACAAAGACACTTAAAGATAGTACGTAGAATCTCTCGGTGGCAACATCGAAAACCTTGACAGTTTATTGCAACAGATTAGCATTGTGCATGGTAAAGAGAAAGAATTCCTGTTTGGTACCATCTAAGATGTAATACTTGCGCATATTGCAGAGAAAAAATACTCGTCGGACCTCAGATCCGAATTACAGAGCTTACGAAAACAGCTAGATAGCAACAAGAAAAAGGCAAAGAGTTTCAAACACACCTTAAGTAGTTCCCTTGAGCAACTCCAAGAAAGTAACGAAACACTTAAAAATTCCCTTGAAAAACCTGCCAATCGAATCAGTGATTTAGAAAAAAGCCTTGAAACTGCTACAGCAACAGAAATCCAACTAGAAAACCAATTAACAAAAACGAGAAGAAAACAACATAGTTGTTGAGAGAGAAGGGCAAAAAATAATTAGCAAACTTGAAGGTGAAAGAAAACAACTGGTTACGAGGTTAGAAACCGCTGAGCAACAGATAAATGTAGCCTCAGAAACAAACAAACAACTTCTGACAGAAACCAAAGAAACAAAAGAGATCCTTGAAAAAACCTTAGCAGAAAAAGCCGGTTTAAGAAGAAGCCTGATAGATAGTACTACAAAGAATAAAAATCTTGAAACAGAATTACAAAAAATCTACGTACAGGCAGTAGACCAAGAAGAAAAAATTAAGTATCTGGAAAACAGAGTAAAAGAATATAGAAAGCAACAGGTAACATTCGCCGAAACCGAAGAATTAGACTCCTCCAACGGACGGGGAGAGATAACGAAACTAGTGAGTGAGATAAACGACCTAACCTCACTAACAGAAGGAGATAAATCCCTTCACTACGAGATAGAATCAGAACAAATCGCCGAGCTACAGCAACTCAACGACGACCTAAACAGCTAAATCGAGATCCAAAACAATAACCTCCTTAAACTAGAACAAAAGTATCAGACTCTCAAACAAAAAATCAAAATGGGATTTACACACAAAGAAACTGCAAGAGCTGACCGCGACACAACGGATGCCGATGACACCTGTATGGCTACAACCCAACCCATCGTGAAAGCGTTAGGAGAATTATTTTCGAGAGAAGATAAGAAGTCAATTCCAGTCTTCAAAGGAAAAAGTACTGATAAACTAATAACAGAATGGTTGAAGGACGCAGAACATGTAGCACGCAACAACGACTGGGATGACAACCAAAAGTTACGATTCTTCTCCGACAGACTAAAAGGTGATGCCCTAGAATGGCATGGAAACTACGTAGAAGAACAGGGTGACGAGCTAGACTACGAGGAGTGGAAAAAAGCCACCATTGCACGGTTCCAGGACGCTTATGACTTAGCAACACTAAGGAAAAAGTTGTCCACATTAAAACAGAAACCTGAAGAAAAATGCAAAGCCTTTATCTCACGAATCAACAGCCTCTACGAATCCATTGAAGGCAAAGAAGAAAACTCGGATCACAAGCAAACCATCGTAGAAGGTCGACTCATAAACACAGTCAAGAGAATGAGAGACTATACCAAAACCAAAATCCTGATGCAAGGCATTTTACCAAAGTTGAGAGCTGAACTTTACTTTAGAATGCCCGAAGATCCTGAAGATTTCGACCAATTATATAAACAATTGATCATATCCGAAGGCATTCTACATAGCAAAGAGATTGTAGAAGACAAAGAGATAAATGCAGTAATTGCAGGAATAACGCATCACGAGAAACAACAAGACAACGAACTCTCACAACAAAAGACAGAATTCGAATTTCTAAAACAAAAAATACGTGAACTGGAAAATACTAATAAAAATCGTGAATTGTCACAGGATACCGATATCACCATTGCAGCAGCAGATCGATACGAATAAAGATCTCCGTGATCAAACGATCGATACTCCAGACCACAAAATCCGGTTCAGACCAAATAGCAGAGGTTCCAGTAGGGACACAGGGTAGTTCCACGGGGTATAGACAATCCAATTTCCCAACGTACCAACAAACACCACAGAGACCACCATACAATAGTAGACCAGTACACTACAATCAACCGAACTTTCAACAGCACAACAATCCACAGGTGTATCATCAAAACCAATCCTATACTCATCAATACCCACAGCTACGACAAACACAACCAAACTCCACCGACGCCCTTGGAAATAGAATCATTATCTGCTACAAGTGCAATAAAAAAGGACACATTGCACGAGAATGTTGGACATATATGGCACATATCAACAATCCGAACTGCCGTCCAATGCAGTAAACACAATATCCCTACCAAACAACCCCCAACACTTAATTTAGAATCCGCGATACCCAAACTAATACGTATACCCTTTAGAATTTTTGGAAAAGAAATTAACGCTTTAGTAGATACAGGAGCAGCAGCCAGTTTAGTTCCAGACAGCATATTTTTCAACCTAAAGAAGAGGGAAGAACTTAAACAAATTAAAAACACTCCCTCGCCAATATTCAGAACGGTGTCAGGAGGTATACTAACATCATTGGGAAAATTTGAATTTTCGATTATCATGAACGACAATCACGTTATTAATCATCATTTCTTTATCATGGAAAACTTAAGTGAAACTTGTATCTTGGGTTTAGACTTTTTATCAACCAACAATGTAAAAATTAATACCATTACAACCAATTTGGAATAGAACATAGATTTGGAAACAACATCACTCAATATACAGCCTAACATTTGGCAAAGCAGGCATTCACATCCCTCTCCTCCCAGACCGTTCAACAGAAAATAACGACAACAATGGCCTTACAGAAGCAGATTACCGCAGCCTAGAATCCTTCTCCCAATCAGACAATAACAAGAAATCCAAGCGAATTAGACAAACCCAAGAAAGTGAAATGACTAACATCTCTGACGAGATACACATTAAAATCGAAATTCTATTGAAAAAACACGAAGCTCTATTTGCAGAAAAGGAATCAGATTTGGGTTTAGCAAATGATGTAAAGCATTCCATTAACACAGGATATAACGCCCCAATTACTCAACGATTGCGCAGGACACCAGAAGCATTAAAACGTATTGTCAAAACAAAAATCGAAGTGATGTTGAGTAACAAAATTATTAGAGAAAGTCACAGCCTATCTGCAGCAGCCATTGTAATGGTACCCAAAAAAATGGAGAAATGCAGATGTGTATTGATTATAGGGCACTAAACAAAATAACCGTAAAAGACAAATATCCATTACCAAGAATTGATGACACCATTGATGCATTGAGCGGATCAGTCTACTTCTCGATATTGGACTTACTAAGCGGCTACTGGCAAATCGAGATAGAAGAAGGCGACAAACACAAAACCGCTTTCATCTGTGAATTTGGACAATACGAATTTAATAGAATGCCGTTTGGATAAACAAATGCGCCAAGCACTTTTCAACGAGCGATGAATAACATCTTGAAATCAGTATTGTTCAAATTCGCATTGGTTTATCTAGATGACATCATAGTGTTCAGTAATGATATTGCTGAACATGTGACACATCTGGAAACAGTGTTCAAACTTCTTAAAGACGCAGGACTAAAGTTAAAAAGAAAGAAATGTGAATTCTTCAAGGAAGAGTTAGATTATTTAGGATACATTGTCTCGAAAAAGGGAATAACACCAAGCACGAAAAAGTTAGATGCAATCATCAAATACCCAGCTCCGAAAAACGCGAAAGAATTAAGCTCATTTTTAGGTCTGGCTAGCTATTGCAGAAAATTCATACGGGCTTTTGCTGATAAAGCCCACCCACTGACAGCGCTAACGAGAAAATCAGCCGAGTGGAAATGGGGAGAGGAACAAAGGGACGCCTTTGACTGTATGAAGAACTGTCTCATAACTAGACCTATCCCTGGGTATCCAGATTTCACGCGCGTATTTATCATCTACACGGATGCTTCAGGATACGGAATAGGAGCAGTCTTTGCTAAGATACAGACTCTACCTCAATCAGCGGATTCAGCGGAGTCCGACGTACAGGAACCCCGTGAATCAGACGGCGCGGAAGTCGTCATAGCGTATAGCTCTAAACATCTGAACGACCGCGAGGCCAAGTGGTCAACCACAGAGAAAGAGGCTTACGCAATCATACACGCAATCGATGTATTCATTTTACCGACTATAGACCTTTATAATGGTTAATGAGCAAGACAGAACACGCAAGAAGATTAGCTAGATGGGCACTCAAAATACAAGAATTCGACATCATCATTGGATACCGGCCTGGGAAGGCGCACCAAAATGCTGACACCCTAAGCCATATTCCCATAGTGCCACTAGCACGAGTAGAAACAAGGGAAACGGAAAAAAATTGTCATAAGAGAGTTTGAGAATATTCAAAAAGAAAGTGAAAGACTAAAAGACCAATTAAGGATCGAAAGATTAAAGAAACAAGAACACCTTAAGAGAGAAAATGAAAGTATTCAAAAAGAAAGCGAAATTTTTGAGGGGGAAAGTCTTCAGAAGAAGAGCGTAAGTTTCGAAAGAGAAATTGGAAGTGAAAGTGAAAGGTCTTGGAGAGAAGACAGATGGGTAGAACTACAGCAAGCAGATGAATACAGTGCGGCTCCACTTATAGGACCACCCACTTATCGGACCAAACCGGTAATCGGACCGAGGTCTGACTCGCACACTGAGTAGGGGAGCGAGCGCCACTAGTGTGGATTTAATGAAGCATTTTTTAGAACCGGGGCGCGCGAAGAGCGGTCTATATGAAAATGTCCCTTTATTGAAAGAGAAGCTGCTTAAATATGGATGCGTTGCGGTAGATGCAATAATATCCGATCCTACATTATATGACTTCGTTTCAAAAACTAAAGAAAATTTGTCTTAAGTAAATGCGTATGTTAAACATAAATTAATTATTTGTCAGCATTGATAAGCTTAATTTTTCTTCAAACAGTTATTCTGTTTAACTTCGCTTACGTTTGATGTGTGTGTCTAAAGTAAAGGTTTCAAATGTAGATTTTTTTTCTCTTTCTATACGAGTAAACGTAGCGTACATTTTAAATGTATTTTTAATTGATCTGTAATTTGCTCGTTACCAAGAATTTTGCGACACAGCCAATAAGCTTAGGTTATATACTATTATTCGTTTCTGTAAGTTAATTCAATTATTATAAAGCGTACAGAGAACCAGTCTATACGAGAAGAGCATTAGACACTATTACGAATGAGCGCGACGAGATGGCGCTGACCGCAGTCGAGCCGCTTTTCGGACCATCCGCTTATCGGACCACTGCACAGGGTGGTTCGATAAGTGGAGCCGTACTGTATTGCCAAAAGTTAATGAAGAAAAGGCAAGAAGATAGCCAGAAAAGTAAAAATAGCAGGTTCACAAGCAACTTTATAATCAACGAGAAAGGTCTATTAACAGATAGACAAGGAAATTAGTTGTCCCTATACCGTTAATCACAGGGATCTTACGAGCAAATCATGACCACATGTTAGCAGGACATTTAGGAATAGAAAAAACAATAGTCAGAATTCGAAGGAATACATCTTCCCACACATGCGACAAAACGTAACAGAACACATCAAAAATAGCCTTAAATGCGCAAAACGCAAAGCTGTGGGAGGAAGTAAAGCACCATTGCAACCTATACCCCCCAGCCTAAAGGGTGTGGGAAAGACTTGCGATGGATATTGTGCGTCCAGTTCCAGAAAGCGTAAAGGGACATAGTTATATTTTAGTCCTATCAGATTATGCTAGTCGTTTTGTTTTTTCAGTGCCGATGAAAGATCAGACTGCCCAAACAAGTGCTAGAATCTTGGTTAATGATCTTTTTACCAAATATGGATCCCCCGAGGTAGTCCTAACTGATCAAGGGACTAACTTCCTGTCGAGCTTAATCCAAGAAATTTGCAAATTATTCAAAATCAAACAAATGAGAACAACAGCATACCATCCCCAGACAGACGTATTAGTAGAACGATTCAACAGAACGCTATGTGACGTGTTAGCATGCTACGTGACGGATCAACCTGGAAATTGGGACAAATATCTCCCGTTCGCCACATTTGCTTACAACACAGCGAAGCAATCAACACTACAACAAAGCCCATTCTTCCTGTTCTTTGGAAGACAACCAGTGCTCCCAAACGACATCAAAATAGATAGACGGTACGAAACATACGAAGACACCAGTGTAATGTACTCACATCAATGGAAGAAGGCCCAGCAACTAGCGAAGGAACACCTATTTCGAGCACAGACAAAACAAAAAAGATATTACGACAAAGGAACAAAAGCAATCAAATACAACATCGGTGACTTTGTGCTACTAAAAGCCCCACCAACTGCCGGAAAATTCATCAACAGATGGAACGGACCATTCAAAATCATCAGAAATTTCTCAGATCTCACTTACGAGATTCAAAACGCCAACAATAACAAACTAAAATCGATAGTACACGTCAACCGCCTAAAACTGTACGTCCCAGTAAACCAAGGAGCAGAAGGAACATCATGTGCGACAAACTAACCGAGAAATGAAACAATACGACGAGGACCAGGAAGGCCAAGAAAACACTTCAGTAACAACGAAAGAAGGCCTCCTCCTAAAAAGCGTATATTTCGAGCAACGGGAGAGGAATCTCGTATTCTCATCGCACCTAATATTCCCGGTCCTATACCAAATTATCCTGCGCATACTAGAATGACGAATCCACGATACAACTTACGGCAACGTCACGAAGTATCGAGATTCTAAAAAGCCTTCAATTTTTCTTTTAACAGATGGAACTGATACTATTATTCATCCACTTACTCACCATCATTCCATCAACGGATGCCATCTATTCAACCGTATACTACTGTAACAACGTAAAGACCAGAGGAATCTTAGATATAGAAGCACCATATTACTGCAACAACAAGGAAACAGATACAGCACACTCACCCAGAATACCCACACTATACACTTTAAAAACGACGCAGAAACCAGCAGCTTCTTGGAAAGGCTGGACATGCAAACAATGGATAAAAACGAAGAAAATAACAGAATCATTTTGGATTGGATCTTTCGACACAATATATTCACAAGAAACTAAACTAATAACCCCACTGGAATGCTGGAAAATGGTGAACGACAAGAAGTGGGGCGATAACAACATGCAGACCGCACCAGCAGGGCTGAGTTTTACAGCCACCCCGACAGGCGAAGGGCAATGGTATGCCATAGAACAATACCACACCCTCAACTGTGTAGCTGAACAAATCACGCTACGGCAGGAAAAACCGGATGACCCAATTGACAGCCCGTTTGGACCGTTAAATACAACCCAGCAGGAAGGACACTTCATTCAAAATCAAAACACAATAGTGTGGGGAGATAGGACAACAAGTAAGTCATACTCACAAACGTTGATTAAGGGAAGCGGATATTTGGAACTTCCAACAATGCCGGAACACGAAAACACTAGCCGCCTCTACGACACGAATCGACAGATTGAGATATCGTTCTTCAATAAACCAGATCGGGACATCACACCACAAGGTTACAAAGTTGTGGGTATACCGCTCACATACCTACGTTTTCCAACGGAAACTACAAGAAAAATATACGAAATGTTGAAAACAACTATAAATACATGCATACAGAATACTCACCTGGATACATCGGTGTGCAAGGATTACAGAGAACTCCAGTTAGCCAAACGGAAACGATCCATTCAGCAGGAAGTTAAATTCTTGCTAAACACTCCTCTCGAAGATTCAGGCAAACGTCTTTACAGCATTTCGTACGCCTGGGGATCAATAAGAATGGGATGTCCGCAATCAATCAGAATCGAGAGAAAGACCGGTTCGTGAATTACAACGCCACGATATACATAATATATAGACCTGTCGAAAGTAAGCAGTTAACTGCCCACTTTCGCCTCAAAAACGATGATCCACTTCCACAAAGATCAGAATTCGAATACATCGTTGACCAGACAATCCGAGTACAGAACGGTGATATATGTATCACAGAGGGAGAAGCAGGCCCACTGATTGTAGCCAAATGTACGGAATATTCAACACGATGGATCCTAGATCAACAAAATTATCAATTAATTTCACAAGAATCGCATCTATGTATTACGCTAGGATCACACCAAGCTATCATACTGACAGAGTGCAAAGAGGACAAAAACAGCGTAACACAACAATGGATCTTCAAAACTGTAAACACCAATCCTAATATCCTAGAAAATTTTCCGGATACAACATTACCAGAAATGCAGGAAATTCAGCAAGAACAACGAAAGGCAATCACAACCATGATTAATTCGCCACTATTCGGAGGAATTTTAAAGACTAATTATGGCAGCGGAAATATAATCTGGGATATGATTGCCTGGGGATTATTGAAAAATGGAAAAACACCGAACGAAAAATGTCTAACATACCACGGAGTAAACAAACAAATGACGTTAGAAGAATGTGACAAAGAGTGGCCGCGATGACAAGAAGAACTAAGATAACTAGTGAGCAGCAACGATCCATTAGTGCAATCACAAACCACGGTAGCCAACTGTAGTAAAACAACAGACAGAGGCCAAACTTTTTGAATATACATCTGACTTCACCATCAGACCGTTCAACACAAACACCTGTGTCAAAGCCAACACGACAATGCTAGTCCTTCAGGAATGCGCTAACACTAGCTCAATCTGGGGCACATTCGAGCATACAGGACAGCTCATGGCAACAGATCGAGCTGGGTTACATTCACCTTCATCAGACAGAAAGTGTGTAACACAGAGAGTAGGACGAGTGAGCCTGGGGCATTGTCACGGCTCCAGCCAGAAACAACATTTCAGCTTCGAATATCGGAATCCACATCAGCCAAAAACGCTTTCAGCGGCAGCCATCATTGCACTACACACGCAACAGCCATTGGATGGGAAAACACTCCCATCCATTCCGCCACTAATGAAAAGGGAAGTCAACAACCAATCAAAAAGGAATAAAACATTGACTCCGCCCCCTGCCACGCCCACAACAGAAAAATCCACAATAACGACAAGCACTACAACAACCACGAAGCCCACCATAAAAACAACATTGGGAACAACGACAAAAACAACGGTAAAAACTACTACTACAATTAGGCCAGTTACAAACACAGCAGCAAACAAACCCACAACAACGCATAAAATTACAACTAAACCCAGTATGACATCAACTTCAACAAAACCCGCCACAACTACAAAGCCCATAGACACGTCAACAAGCACTAAACCTACCACAACTACTAGGCCTACGACAACTGTTAAAGTAACTTCAACAACCACTACAACAACTATGAAGCCTACGTCAACAACAACAACAGCCACTACGACAAGCTCCACAACAACAGCAACAACAACAACGCGTCAACCAAGCTCAACTACACCGAGTACGACAACGGTGAAAGAAAGTTCGACGACCCCACAGTCATAAACACAGACAGCCAAAATGACCACATTAACTACAACAGAAACAACGTCTACAATAGAAGAAAATTAAATTCAGGCCATCGAGGAAGACAAGAATGGAAATTTACCGCCAGCGGAGTCTCTGATAATTTCAATGGATCAGAAAACTGAGGATTCATTAATTAATGAAAATTTGGAAAGCAGCCTACCCAAAAACAATTATTATTAAATAAAATGCACGACCAATATAAAATCAGCATCGAAACAGAACACGAAAACAAGCTTGCAAAAGAAATTCGAGACGTTTACTGTCAACTATCAGCAATCAAAAGAACACAAGCTGTTACCTTAGCCCAAACCAATGGAATTTTGGCTGCAGCAGCCGTAGGCTTACCTATCTACACAAGATTACATGGCTTCGGTCAAGCAATGACACTTCAACAATGCGAAGCCAAAAGAATTTTTATATCAGCGAATGAAACAAAATGTGGATTTCAACCGTTCTTTACTTACGAAGGAAAGAACTGTACAGGGAACAGATGGATGGTCAATTCACCCATATTCCAATTGTTTTTGGAAAACACCGTTAGTGAATTTAAATGGAAATCCACATACCTGGAAATACAACTCTACAACAGGAGATTGGATACGCCAGAAACCTAGCAATCACATGCCTAATCTAGACCTCATTACAGAATTTGAAGAACTCCACCTTAATAATTTCGACTTCTCGTTGAAAAGTCATCCAGCGCACGAGACAATGGAGATGGAACAATTAAATATCCTGAATGATCTAGTAGGCAGAATGCAAGAAGGAAACTCCAATTCTGTTGGAGATATTGTGATGTCAGAACAACAAGTTAATCAAATATGCCACATATTCTGACAGAAACACAAAGTTAAATGCGCTCTCCACGGCCAGAAACAGTCGCGATAACGCGCATACCCAGGACAGTTCCTGAATGAGAAATCGGATTATTATTATTATCTTAAAAAAATAAAATAAAATAAAATATTAAACAAACCCCTACAAGTAATAGTTGTTGCGTATCTCAAATTAGAGAGTAGCAATAGCTTTTATTTTGTCAGTCCCTTTACCTTTGCTTTCTTGTCTTGTCCAATATTATAACTGACGAAGTTTGCTATACTTGTATTGACTGAACAAGGAACACTTCGACGGACAAGAGGGTATTTCGACGTGATTGTCGACTTGAAAGGAGGTACAAAGGGAAGACAACGAGACAGAAAACAGACTCGTAGAGACTGTATATAAGACTTAAACTTACTGGACCGGGTCGACCCGCTAGGGCCACCAAGAAAACAAAAAAAAGGGAAGAGAAACAAAATAGAATGTGGCGAACAGGGAGCCCTCTACCGGGTTCTAACCAAATCGGAGGGTGACACAATAGACCGAACAGGGAGCCCTCAAAACCCCACCGATCAAATCGGTGACAGATGGGCCCTTGTTTGTTTGTCGCTTCGACAAACAACTTTCGAGTGAAAAGAACACACACTTTTTAAAAAACCGATGGTGTTAACGGTGTTAACTCATTAGATAAATGGTTCACAAAACATTTTTTTCTTATCCTATTTTAATTTAAATTACAGGAGAACATGAACTATATTGTATTTAATAGAGTTCATTTAACAAACTACTATTAGACATACTACAGAAATATTTATTACTTATATCGCACATTATGTGGTCATAACCAACTTTTCGAATTGAACTAATGTTTTACTATTTCATACATCTTTCGTTATATACAGCTCTTACATATTCTGATTTTGCTCTAATAATATTTTATTAAATGAACTCCATTAGATTCAAAATAATTCATGTTCCCCAGCAATTAAAATAAAAATAGGATAAGAGATAAAACATTTGTGAACCATTTAAATAATGAGTAAACGCCATCGGTTTTTGAAAAAGAGAAATGCATATAAGCCGGCGCTCTTATGCAATACATTGCTTACCGGATTGGAGGCTCATCGTTCCCCTCGGAACAAGGTAAATGAAATAGAACTATTTCTAAGGAGAAATAGGACTGATGCCGAGGAGAAATAGGACTGATGCCATGGAGAAATAGGACTGTCCTAAAAGTTTTTAAAAGTCAGTCCTATTTCTCCCAGTCCTATTTCTCCAGTCCTATTTCGTTTCAGTCCTATTTCACCGCCAATCGTTTAAGCGAGTTTGACAGTGAAGGCGTATGACTAGTTTCAAGTGTCATTTCATTTTGCGCTAACAGCAGGCATAATCTAGTCACAGGACGAGTCAAGGTATTTTTTGCGCCGGAAATTTTTATTTTAGCTACACGTACTACATTATCGGACGTGCTAGGTAAAATTTCGACTACCTTTCCCAATGGCCACTGCCCCCGAGGGTTTAATGGATCGACAACAAGTACAATATCGTCCACTTCGATATTTTTGTGACTCTTGACCCATTTTCTCCTTTGGGTGATGTACGGTAGACATTCAGTGATCCATCTTTTCCAGTAGTGGTTGACGATAAGTTGACTTTGTGCAAACTGGTTCTTTGAGATGCTCGTGTTGTCAAGATCGACGAATGCTAGCGGGATGTACGGCATTGGTCTTGCGTGTAAAAAATGATTTGGAGTGAGAGGGTCTGGATCTTCGGGATTTACGCTGAGATGAGTCAGCGGTCGAGCATTAAGCAATGCCCCGATTTCAGCCACAACAGTATTTAAAACTTGATCACTGACGAGACTATTTCCGAGGATCACTTTCATAGCTCTTTTGCACGATTGCACGAGCCTCTCCCACACTCCCCCGAAGTGAGGTCCACTTGGCGGAGAAAAACGCCACTCGATGTGTCGACAAGTGAATTGTGCTTCCAGGTAGTCTTTGCTGTTGTTCAATTCTTCGACTGCCTCATTCAACTCCTTTTCTCCAGCTACAAAATTTGTGCCGTTGTCGCTATATACAACGACTGGCTTTCCCCTCATGCTGGAGAATCGGGAAAAGGCCATTAAGAATGCCTCGGCGCTGAGGCTTGCAGTCACTTCTAGATCGACTGCTCGGGTTGTGAGACACGTAAAAAGGCAAATCCACCTTTTCTCGTGTCGTCGCCCTTTCCCTCCTACTTTGACAGTCAGTGGACCAAAATAGTCGACTCCTGTATGGGCGAATGGAGGCAAGAACGGCGTTATGCGATGGACTGGTAGCTGAGCCATGAGTGGTGCAACTGGTTGTGCATCTCTCCGCTTGCAGGGAATGCACTTGTTGAGTATAGACTTGACTGTCCTTCGTCCAGAGGTTATCCAATACATTTTTCGAGGTTCGCACAATAGGCGGTTGGCCTTCATGTGGTAATTTCGAACGTGAGCATCCCAGACGATCAGGCTTGTGATGCGTTCCTCTGGAGGTAAAATCACTGGGTGTCTTGTGACGTAGTCAATAGGTGCTTGTCCAATTCGCCCGCCCACTCGCATCAGGTGTTGTTCATCGATGAATGGTCGAAACTGCTTGAGTTTTGACCGGTTTGGCAGCTCTTTCCCCTTTTTTAAGAACAACACATCTTCGGGGTAAGCCACTTCTTGTGCACGTTGAATGCACCTTGCCAGAGCCTTTTCAGTTTCGACTGGCGTCAGTTCTCCTGAAGTTAGCTTCACCCTTTTTACTTTGGCACAACAGTTTGCAATAAACCGCAAACACCATGCAAGCACTCGTTCCAGGCGCACTTTGTTAGAATAATATTCCACGCACTGGTCGATCACATTGTCACTGGGCTCCGTTCTCACTTTGTAGACGTGAATGGCTTCGGGATCTTGATGGTCATCTTGATCAATCTGGTCCCACTTTGGCCATGATGGGGGTTCCAACAACAGGAAGGCTGGCCCTTGATGGAACTGCTGCAATTCCTTGAGGTTGCTGGGATCCAATCCTCTGCTGCAGACGTCTGCTGGGTTCATGACTCCTGGGACGTGACGCCATTGCCGATAGTCGGTGTTCATTAGAATCTTTCCGATTCTGTTGCCCACAAACACTTCGTATTTGACGTTGGCAGAATGGATCCATCGAAGAACGGTTTGGGAGTCGACGTGAAACGTGATTTGGCTCAGATCCAGGTTCATCTCATGGCAAATCAGTATGGCCAAGTGTAACGCTTCGACGGCTCCTTGGAGTTCAAGCCGAGGGATCGAGAGCTGTTTCAACGGTGCGACGTGCGTTTTGGCTATGATAAAAGACACGTCGATCCTTTCACTGGCGTACGTTGTTCTCGCGTACGCGACTGCTCCAAAACCTAGTTGACTGGCGTCGGCAAAGATGTGTACTTGCTGTGTTGTTGGGCGCTCTTCGTTTACTAAGCATCGCGGAACTGTGATGCTTGCTAGGTTCGACAAGCTTTGACACCACTCTTGGAATGGGCATTTCAGAGGTTCGGGCAACTCTTCATCCCAGTCTAGTTTAGCTCGCCATACTTCTTGAATTAGCACCTTCATGGCGAACACCATTGGAGCAACGAATCCTAGCGGATCGTATACTGTAGCTACCACACTTACGAGATTTCTTTTCGTAGGTGTGGTGTGTGACTGGACCTTTTCTCCCACCTAGAACGTGAACGCGTCGATTTCCCTGTCCCAAAGAATCCCTAGTGCTCGATCCATGGGCAATTTGTCCAGGTCTAAATCCAGTTTTGGATTGGCCAAGCCTAAAGGTTTGATCGCTGTCAGGACCTTTCTTGACGACGACGACCACTTGGTGAGATTAAAACCCCCCAGCTGCAACAATTCTTTTAGCTGGCGGGCCCGTTTGATTGCCTCGTCTTCCGACTCGAACGAATCCAGATAGTTGTCGACGTAGAAGCTTGTTTTTACGCTGGCAGCTGCATCTGGAAATTTCGTCTTGTGGTCTTCAGCTGTTTTGTTTAAGGCAAACAAACAAGTTGATGGCGACGAGACGGCCCCAAAGACATGGACTGTCATCCTGTAGGTGAGCGGGGATGTCGTGCTGTTTGGTGACCGGTACAAAAATCGGAAGGCATCTTGGTCCTCTTCTGGAACTAAAACCTGGTGATACATCTTCTCGATGTCACTACTGATGGGAATTTGGTGTTTGCGAAAGCGCAAGATTATTCCAAGTAGGTTTAGGAGGTAGTTCGGGCCACGAAGAAGATTTTTGTTCAAGGAAGTACCTTCGCATTCTGCTGAACCGTCGAAGACCACTCTGGTTTTTGTCGTCAGACTGGTCGCACTTTGAACACCATGATGAGGCATGTAATTTGTATTTAGTGTTCTCCCTTTAGCTTCTTCTGTTGATAACAGACGAGCATGGCCAAGGTTGATGTATTCTTGAATGACGTCGTCATATCGTGTGGCGTAGCTCGGGTCTCTTTTGAAGCGACGTTCAATTTGGAAAAGGCGGCTGAGCGCCATACTTCGGTTGTCCGGCAATTCTGGATTGTCGACCTTCCACATTAGACCAATTTGATGGTGATTCCTAATGTATCTGGTGGTCCTCTTCAGAATCTCCTCTCCCCGTCGATCTTCTGCTGACAGGAGTGTAGGCTGTACAGAGTCTTTCGACTCCAGCCTCCAAAACTGCTCGACAAGTTCGGAAAGGTTCCTTTCTTCTTTTCTCGATGTGATGTGGGCTACATAATGGCTTGGTTGCTCCTGTTCGCTTTGCGGGCCCACTTTGCCTCCCAGGCACCATCCAAATGGCGTGTTGAAAGCTACCGGTCCGGTTGACCCATCCATCGGTTTTCGTGATTCGCTATGGTCGGAGCGTCTACTACATCGAGACCAATTAGAACCGTTACTTGGTTGGATTGGACTTCTGGGAGCTTCAGGCCTTGTAGATGAGGGAATGCCTTTGCTTGGACACCCGAAAAGGTCGGGTTTTGAGTGACTTGTAGATTGTCTACTGCATACGCTCTTCTTGCCTGGAACGAAGTCGAGCTGTCTCGCGAACTGATGACGAAGTCCACTATGTGAGCGTTAACTGGGGTGACCCCCCCGTCATAGGAAGTCACGTTGATCTTCGTTGTTGGCCCGGCTAAACCTAGTTTGGTTCTAGCCACATCACTTCGGATTAAGGTGGAATCGCTTCCGCTGTCTAGAAATCCGAAGGAATCGAAGACCTTTTCTCCCTGTTGTAGACGAACAGGAACAATTTTGAACAGCACTTGACGTGGTGTGTCCAGTCCAGTGCGTGATACTGCGCCAAGGAAGGCTTCATCGACTTTATCGTCGAAAGTCACTCGCCTTGGTGGTGTCGATTCTGGTGTGGTCTTGTAGTCACTGGAGGTGCTCGCATTGTTTCTTGTAGAAAACTCGGAACCATGAAGCAGTGTCGAGTGCCATGGATTCTTGCATCCTTTGACCTTACATCGAATCGATTTGAATCTGCACGCTCGGCTGGTGTGCTTTCCTGTAAGGCATCGGAGACACCTGCCTGCTTTGAAGACTGTCTCCGCTCTTTGTGTTGGAGACATCTGCTTGAAGGTGTTACATTCTTCAATTCTGTGGATTGGCTCTCTGCAGACAAAACACGTTGGGCTGCCTTTGGTTTGGCTAAATGAGGTTGTATTTGGTGGGTTCACCCGCAGACCTCCCCCTTTTGTTTGCAACGACTTTGTCTCAGACGTTGAGGTGGTGACATGGTTAATGGTCGAAACGTAAGGAGTTGGATATCCTTTCCCATTCTTCTTTGGCGCGGCTGGTGGTGGTAGAAGCGCTGGAGGACCGGCCATAAGTTTTGTGAAATCTGAAACCTTTGACTGGAGGGTTAACCAGTCATCCAGATCGACAATTGAAGGTACAGCGGGATGCATCTTCATTACCTTTCCTCCCCATCTCTCCCTCAAGGACTTCGGCAGTTTGGTGACAACATGCATGAGGTTGCCCAGCGATTCTAATTCGCTCGCGAGTCCAGAGGTTGACAGAGCGGAGACAGCCCCGTGAAGCTTGTTGGAGAATGTTTTCAGACTGGCGCTGTCATTTGGCTGCACGGACGGGAGTCGAAGGAGATTGTTTAGGTGTGTTTGGGCCATGATAGTGGTGTAGCCATATTCTTGATCAAGTCGATGCCAGACCACTTCGTATTTGCTTGGGTCATGCACGCAATCGGCTACCGAGTTGAGAACATGCGTAGCGAGCAGCTCTTGCAGATGCGCTAGTCGAATTCCATTGTCGCTGCATCGGTTGTGATACAGCGTCATAAACTTCGACTTAAACATCTGGTAGTTCAGAGGGTTCCCGTCGAACTTGGTGATGGTGAGAGGTGGAAGTGCTGACATTTTCAAAGAATCAACAAGTTGGCAGATGAGACTAGAATCAGATTTTGGATCGCCCTTTGGCTGTTGCTGGCAACTAAACGATGGATCGTGAGACATGTCGATAGTTGCCCCTATGCTGTCCATTTGCTCGCCCGTTGTCCCAGCTCTTCTGCATTGCTCCAATAGGTTGGCTGCCTGTGGCGGTGAGGATGGGGTAATGCCTTGCGGCCATCCTAAAGCTTCGCGACGTTGAGACAACATGCCTTGTATCGACGTGTCTAGACGAACTTGGGATGAGACATTTTCACCCTCGGGCCATTGTCTAGACATTTTTGCACACGTCTGTTGTACAAGGCATTTTAACCTTTCGAGTTCTTTGGACTGCGATTCACTGGTTTTCTGGATAGCTTCTAGTTTTTCTTCGACTTTCTTGGAGCTGGACTCGTTTTCTTCCACCATTTGGCCCATCGCAGACTTGAGTCGAATGTCCATCTTCTTTTCTACGGTTGCTAAAGATTTTTCGTTAACCTCGTGGATCGATTGTAGGATTTGCTCGATCGCGTGTAACGACTCACTTTGCCGTTTGGCTTGTAGAGATGACTTCTTTATGTCATTAACAATGTCTGATAAAAGCTCCCCATGTCGGTTTAGGACTTCTTGATTGTGGCGAGCTTGAGTTTCGAGTTGTTGAGTTTTTACAGATACAGTCAAATTTTCCTTTTTACTTGCTTTTGTCACTGTTGAGTTGATAGTGACTGACGATGCAAGTGACGATACGATCGACCGCGATGCTAGATGTTGGTCGATTTCTGACAGTACACTCTGGTGGTCTGTCGTGAACTGTACTTCCCATCGTTCACATTCGGCTCAGCGCTTACCAGGTAGATTGGTAACTGTCTCCACATATTTTTCGTGAAGCTCCATGGTGCTATCGAACAGGCGTACGAGTTCGGTACGCCAGATGCTCAATTGGCCCTTGCTGAGACGAATGCCTTGACGATGTTGGCGGATACAGTCATGGATCCTGGTCGACAGCGTGGTGTGCTCCCTCTTCCGTAGACCTCGTGCTTGGGTGAGACTGGGAATTGATAAGTCGTTGCTCGCTTTCCCACCATGGTGATCGGGCCCCGCCTCGGCGATTTGTAAGGCCATTTTAGATTCTTCCTTGGTGGGTCTTGAGATGACTCCTATACTTCCTCCATCATGAACCGGCCCCGACTCCGCGGTTTTTGTGGCCGTTGTAGGTTCCTTTTTGGTAGGATCTGCGATGATTCCTTGGGTCTCACTCATCTTTCAATTGAAGTAAGGTGGCACAAATGCTTAACAGACACAGGATGTAGACGATATCAACGGATACAGTTCGAACGGTTGGTTGACCAGCGTGGTTACGGAACGTGAACAACACGAGGTCGCTAAAGTACAAGGTTGGACAGCTGGAAATGGAGATTTACACTATTCGATTTCCAGAGTCCCGGGTTTCGGCACCATTTGTTGCGTATCTCAAATTAGAGAGTAGCAATAGCTTTTATTTTGTCAGTCCCTTTACCTTTGCTTTCTTGTCTTGTCCAATATTATAACTGACGAAGTTTGCTATACTTGTATTGACTGAACAAGGAACACTTCGACGGACAAGAGGGTATTTCGACGTGATTGTCGACTTGAAAGGAGGTACAAAGGGAAGACAACGAGACAGAAAACAGACTCGTAGAGACTGTATATAAGACTTAAACTTACTGGACCGGGTCGACCCGCTAGGGCCACCAAGAAAACAAAAAAAAAGGGAAGAGAAACAAAATAGAATGTGGCGAACAGGGAGCCCTCTACCGGGTTCTAACCCCACCGATCAAATCGGTGACAATAGTAGTCATTGATCCATGGACGTTCGTTGTTAAAATGCACAAAATCCGCAACGGAAAAGTAAAATCGAAATTTGTTAAAAAACATTTCGTGATTCTTGGGACGAAACCGCTGGAAATGACTCTCAAGAGTGGAATATAGCGCCTTATCAATGCTAGACAACGCGGTTTCAACTTGTCGCCGATACCGCGAAAAGTAATTAAAATCAAACCATTGCATCGCGAATCACAAATAACAAACAGAACGACGGCACAAGCAGTGTACTCTTCAAAGGAACAAAGAAAACTAACTCACGAAGAAGAATAAAAACACAACACAAGATGTAGATAACAATTCCACCAAAAAAGGGTATAAAAAAAAACAGAAAATGGAACATGTTAAATACATAACAAACCTGTTATCGAATAAAGGATTGCCGGAGAAATAGGACCTGGGGAAAAAGGACCCAGAGATTTAGGACCTACAAATAGAACCTGGAGAAATAGGACACGGAGATTTAGGACCCAATGTTCAAACATTTTTTGAAGGGTCCTATTTCTCCATCACATGGGTCCTATTTCTCCTTGGTATTGGGCCTATTTCTCCTTCATAAATAGCCTTACTGTCTAAATATCCGCTATTGGAGAAGAAGAACCGACGGATTATGTAGTTTTCCGCACTGCAAACAACTTCATCAATTACTCGTCGAATCATTCTATCATAACTTTTTTGTTTCAATTCATATTTGTAATTTTTTGGCACGATTTCATGCTCTATCTGTTGTTTTATACAGCTCACGTATAAAAGTTATATTTCTTTTTACGGAGTGTTTGGTTTTTAGCCTTTTACATTTTGTTACTGGCGTTTCCAGTCCTAGTATCACCCCTTCCCGACTGATGTCCTTATTCCATGGGCGTTCCCGGGGGCAGGGGTCGCTCTTGCTGAAATACCCCTTAATACATTGATTAATAAGAAAAAAATTATATACAGATAATTTAAGATACGTACATTTCGTAATAAGAAAAGTATTTGACACAAAACCATGGATAAAGACCAACATGGTAAGAACGAAAATAATGATTTCCGCGGGGCTTTTGGTGGGTGCTGGGAACGAATATGTTAACATGAGGACTAGTTTATTATTATTAAAATTTGATACTAATGTTTATGGGAACAATATTACAATCTATAACTAAATATCGTCTGAAGCAAGGACAAAACAAAGGACTACTATAATTCACTCTTGATTCAAATACCATTTATATCTTATTTTCTTCATTACATTTTCAATTCTTTTCACAGTTACAAAGATTCCAATAATTATATTAAAATCAAACCCTACTTCTGTAACAATGCCAGGCGGTGAAAGCTGTCTGTTATATAGGGTAGGAGCGCTTTTCACCAAAGCATTAAATGTAATAAGCAAAACTGAAATGTCCAACTTGTGTAGGGACAGCTATGAGAAAAATTGCAATAGTTATGGCGTGGCTTCTGCTAAAGCGGAAGAGGAACAATAACCTCACATAGCTACTAATAATGACACATCCATTTTAATTATTTTTGACCAGGAAAGACCTTATTTTTGTGCGTCCGTGATTACCGAAGTCACTTAACCTTTTAAAATGAATCCAAGATTTTTTTTCTTAATTTTCAATGATCATGGAGGGCATGCCAGTGTATTGCTATCCAAAACTATCATGACACGGCACGTAAATAATAGAACACGAGTCAGCTCATCTATGAGTAAATTTCGGCCATTCATGCGATAATTTGGCCCTTTTTTCGCTAGTTTATTTCAGTTTATGCTTTCTTTTCATTTTTCGTTTTCTTGATGTTGATTTATCCCTTTTCTGTTGGTCTTCCTTTCTCTATTCCTGTTCTTCGATGCGTTCAAACTTCAAACCACTTTTTTTCCTTTGTGATTTTGATTTTATCCTGTTTCTTAGTTGGTTTGGCGAGTAATTCCACATTGTCTTTTGCACCTATTGCTCTTAGTATTGTTTTACCTATTGTGATACAGTAAATTAATAAAATATTTGAAGATCTAAGAAATTTTTTTTGGTTAATTTAAAGTTTACCTTAACACCTTCAGCTCTTTGCCGAGCACCTTCCCATGGCTGTTTCTCTTCAATGCTTCTTGCCTTATCAGCTTCACCTTTGCCTTTCAAGAATATAAATTTTTCTTTTACTTTTTTTATGTTAAATATTGCCGCGTTTGGATCTAAAGTTGGTTTCAGTTTAATAGTCAAAAATCAGTTAATGTTGATAACTTAGGAAGTACAACAACGCGCGGTGAAGAATCAAACGGCAAGCTTGTATTGCTTGGCACTGAAAATAAAATGTTTTTTAGAAATACAGTAAACAAAAGATCATTATGGAAATTATTCACCATTCAAGGTAGAAGGCTCGTTCTCACTTGAGGTAATTGGATCAACATACTGATGTTCGGCAACATCAGTAGGTTGATAGGTCGATTCGGCACACTGTGGTCGACTGAGAACACCGGAAAAAAGGCTAATAAATACAGTAAACAAAATATCATTATGGAAATTATTCACCATTCTGGGTAGAAGGCTCGTTCTCACTTGAGGTAATTGGATCAACATACTGATGTTCGGCAATATTGATGTTGGCAATGGATCAACCGGCTGGCAATCAGAATAAGGTGCTCCTGATTCGGTTGCTGAACTTGTACAAATTGGTTCCTCAGTGGAATAAGCAACATCCCCGTACCGGCACGCTGTCCACATCTGAGATTGCTACGAAAAAAATAAAAATAAAATTTCAGCAGGGAAAATATTTGGGTAATATTTGCAATATTGACCTTCATGTGCACCTTTCAAATCCATCTTATGGAAAGTTGACTGACTTGCTTTTGATTGGTTTATTTTGAAGAGATTGGTTCTTTGGTAGAACAACCTAGTTCATGTGCTCAACTGACACTGTGGTCGACTGAGAACACCGGAAAAAAAGGCTAAGAAATACAGTAAACAAAAGATCATTATGGAAATTATTCACCATTCTGGGTAGAAGGCTCGTTCTCACTTGAGGTAATTGGATCAACATACTGATGTTCGGCAATATTGATGTTGGCAATGGATCAACCGGCTGGCAATCAGAATAAGGTGCTCTTGATTCGGTTGCTGAACTTGTACAAATTGGTTCCTCAGTGGAATAAGCAATTCCCCGTACCGGCACACTGTCCACATCTGAGATTGCTACGAAAAAAATAAAAATAAAATTTCAGCAGGGAAAATATTTGGGTAATATTTGCAATATTGACCTTCATGTGCACCTTTCAAATCCATCTTATGGAAAGTTGACTGACTTGCTTTTGATTGGTTTATTTTGAAGAGATTGGTTCTTTGGTAGAACAACCTAGTTCATGTGCTTTAAAACTGACACTGTGGTCGACTGAGAACACCGGAAAAAAAGGCTAATAAATATATTAAAATTACAAACTGTAAAGTTTCAAACCTCGTGTATTGCAGTGGATTGTCGTAACAAGTCCGAATTACATGTTACAATCATGCAGTATTTATACTACTAACACACATACAAAATGAAGGTAAAATGGGAGGGGACACGTTCACTTTCACTTGTGAAACGCTTGAGGGATGTTGAGGGTGTGGCTGTCTTCGGATAGCCTGTGGGCTCGTTACATTCCTTCCCCTCTTCGATGAGAAGAATTGGTCCTCCAATGTGTGTGTTTCCATCACCGACTATTGTTTTACGGATAATATAAAAAACTTGTTCCTTCACCTGAATTTTTAGCAGAAATTGTTCTCCTTCTTCTTTTTCCGTCACCAACTACAGCTGCTTCTATGAATACTAATGATGACTATGGTTGAATAACTCGTTCCACCTTTGTCTTGATTATTGTATGTTTGTGCTGTTATTATTTGCTACAGCCGTATGTCCACGGTTGTCTTTTATCTTTTTATCTGCTCCATGTAGAAGCAGTAATTCGATCATGTCCAGTCGTTTATATTTCACTGCTTCGTGTAAGGCAGTTGTGCCCGTTTCGTCTTGCTGGTTGACGTCAATTATTCTTTTTGTACAGATTTGCGTAGCCAAGTTTTCGAGTCTATATCTGGCGAGGTAATGCAAGATGGTTCTGCCCTTGCTGGTTGCTATTTTGATGTTTGTTGGTGTCGAAATTAGGCGTGCGCATTCCTCATGTTCGTGTGATATTGCTGTCATTAGCGGGGTTTCTCCGTCTTTATTGCGATTTGTGAACTCGCAGTTGTGGTGTTTTAGTATCCTTACCAGGAATAAGTCGTTATTTTCCGCTGCCATGTGTCCAATTGTGCTGCCTCGATACATTATCTCGGGGTTTGCCCCATAGGCAAGTAGAGCATCAGTTATGTCGTACCTTACTTTTTGTATACTGGTGTGGAGCAGGGTACGTCCTTCCTCGTATCTTTTATTAAGGAATATGGCCATTTTTTGTCGTGGACAACATCCTAGCGATTCTAATCTTTTTTGGATGCATCTTCTTATAGTTGGTAGTGTAGCTTCCATCATTGATAGACAAAGTTTTCCGTCTTCCAAGTCAATAGTAGCCTGTCGGTGCAGTTGAACCTTCTCTGCTTGTTCTGTTGAAAGGGGTGCTATTGTCTTCATCCGACAGTTCTTGCATGTTTCTGTTTCCCTTTGTTGGTTATTCGGTCTGCTCCGTTTTTTGGGCGGTTCACATTGGAGGTCGGTGTCACTAACATTTTCCAATTCGGTACCGTGGGGTGGGTCATATTGGAAACCGGTGTCACTGTTATTTTCCAATATAAATTCGGTACTGTAGGTACTATCCAGATCGGGTTCCATTTCACTATAGGCATTTACCTCCTCAGTGTCGTCGTCACTTGATTCACTGATGTCTTTCCTTTTTCTCTCTAGTTCGGAAAAATCGTTTTTCTCGGTTTTGATTCCGTTCCATTCCACATTTTTCACTATCTGCTTGTTCACATCTGCATTTTTAGCACTTTCCTTTTCTTTGTACTCCTGCTGGCTATTCTCACTTTCAGTATCACTAATGTATATTAATTCGCATTCTTTTTCTTCTTGTGGGATGATGGTTACGTCCATTGCGTTATCCTGAGTGATGTTGTTGTTTTCCATTTTTAGAGTAAAGGTTGACTTGTGATGACACTTTTCTTTGTAGAACTTTGTCTGAATTATGTCGTTGAAACACTGGGAAGAGGTTAGTTTTTTGAAAAGTCTTCTTTTGCAGAGTTTTTCATAAATTCTTGTTCCCCTCTTCTTAATTTCAAAACAGGTAGTTTCTTCTATTTTAATGTGTTCCGTCTTCTATTTCGCCGTGGGGCGAATTGATAAATATACCGTTACATTTTGAACTTTCTATTTTCCTTTTTAAGTCATTGTCTTTTCTTATAGGGGTTCTTGCGTCTTTCTTTTTCTTCGTGCGTTAGTTTCTGTCGTTCTTTGTTACACTACACTGCTTTTTCTCCGATGATTTTGTTATTGACTTTTTTTGTTTGTTTTAGTCGAGGAAAAAAAAAATGTTATTTGGGTTTGTAATTTTTGTTTTGTCTATCCCAAAGGTTTTCTATTTTGAATTTTTTAGTTCATGTTAGTTTGGAATACAAAATTGTTATTCGGGTTTTGTCTCTACTCTTTGTTTTACTATAAAGTTACGAGTATGGGATATATTTTAAAAATCACCTAAGTGGTCGGAAAAAAAAAATGCTGATAAGAGTGTTATTTTCTGGGAGCTAATTTATTTTGTAATTAATTAAATTTGTCAGGGGTTATGTTTAGTGGCTACTTTTAATTTCAATGACCTTGGGACTTTTACTTTCTGGCTGAATTACTATTGTCTGTTTCGGACATGCAACGGCATAGGTCTTCCCAAACCATGCCATATCCGACGACGTAAGTGCACATGGTGTGTTTTCCTGTACATCGTGTGATTGTGTCAGTTGTTTCGATAGAGGGGTAAATTAATGAATTTGGTGCACTTGGTCGGGGAGGGCGCATTTGACCTTGTCTTTCTGTTGTTAGTTGTGCAGGGGCGGTTGTTCTTAGGAACGGTTGTTCGATTGCTATTTCCGAATGGTAATTTGTTTCTCGTGCCGGTATCATTGATGCGAGTTCGTGTTCTTCCTCTACGCCATCATCGTATCTGGTTGTAAAGTTCCGTTTTCTGCGGATATGTTCTTTTATCTTCGAGATGGGGTTGCAAATAATGAAGATTCGTAAACATACGAGGAATAGTACAAATCCTATCGCTGATAGACCAATTATTTTTAGTTTGTCGAACCATGAGAACATGTTTCCTATTTGATTATCTTGTTGTTCTGACATTACAATGTCTCCAACAGAATTGGAGTTGCCTTCTTGCATTCTGCCAACTAGGTCATTTAGAATATTTAATTGTTCCATTTCCATCGTCTCGTGTGCTGGATGGCTTTTCAGCGCGAAGTCGAAATCGTTAAGATGGAGTTCTTCAAATTCTGAAATGAGGTCTAAATTAGGCATGTGAATGCTAGGTGTCTGGCGTATCCAATCTCCTGTCGTAGAATTGTGTTCCCATGTGTGTGGATTTCCATTTAAATTTACCAAAGGTGTTTTCCAGAAACAATCAGAATATGGATGAATTGACCATCCATCTGTTCCAATCGTACAGTTTTTTCCTTCGTAAGTAAAAAACGGCTGAAATCCACATTTGGTTTCGTTTGCTGATATAAAAATTCTTTTTGCCTCGCATTGTTGAAGTGTCATTGCTTGACCGAAGCCTTGTAGTCTTGTGCAGATTGGTAAACCTACTGCTGCTGCTGCTAAAATTCCGTTGGTTTGGGCTAATATAACTGCTTGTGTTCTTTTGATTGCTGATAGTTGACAATAAACGTCCCGAATTTCTTTTGCCAACTTGTTTTCGTGTTCAGTTTCGATGCTTATCTTATATTGGTCGTGCATTTTACTTATTTCGTATTTAATTTTGTCGTTGAATTCTTCAATGTTTTTGGGTAAATCGGCTTCTAAATTTTCATTGTTTGATGTATCTTCAGCTTTTTGATCCATTGAAATTATCAAAGAATCAGCTAACGGCAAGTTTCGAATACTGCTTTCTTCGATGGCCTGAATTTGAGTTCCTTCTGTTGTAGACGTTGTTCCCGTTAGTGCTAAAGGGGTTACTCCGGTAGTATGTGTTGATGATTGTTGGGTCGTTGAACTTTCGCTTAATGTTTTTGTGTTCGTCGTTATTGAGCTTGGCTGATGCGTCGTTGTTGTCGCGGTTGTTGTGGAACTTGTCGTAGTAGGCTTTGCTGTTTTCTCTGTTGTTGTGGAACTTGTTGTAGTGGCCATTGTACTTGTTGTCGTAAGTTTTGTAGTTGTAGTGGTTGTTGAAGTTGAAGTTATCTTAGCAGTTGCCGTAGGTCTAGTAGTAGTGGTGGGTTTAGTGCTTGTCGATGTGATTATTGGTTTTGTAGTTGTGGTGGGTTTTGTTGACGTTGATGTCATACTGGGTTTAGTTGTCACTTTCTGTGTTGTGGTGGGTTTGCTAGCTGCTGTGCTTGTAACTGGTTTAATTGTCGTAGTGCTTTTTACCGTTGTTTTTGCTGTTGTTCCCAATGTGGTTTTTATTGTGGGCTTTGTAGTCGTTGTAACGCTTGTCGTTGTTGTGTGTTTTTCTGTTGTGGGCGTGGCAGGGGGTGTGACCAAAGTTTTGCTGTTCTCTGATTGGTTGTTATCTTCTCTTTTCATTAGTGGTGGTATGGTTGGGAGTGTTTTCCCGTCCAATGGCTGTTTAGTGTGCAGTGCTATGATGGCTGCCGCTGAGAGAGTCCGTATTTGGTGTGGGTTGCGATATTCAAAGTTAAAGTGCTGTTTTTGGCTGGAGCTGTGACAATGCCCCAGGGTCACCCGTCCTACTCTCTGTGTGAGACACTTCCTGTCTGATGAGGGTGAATGTAGCCCAGTTCTATCTGTTGCCATGAGCTGTCCTGTGTGCTCAAATGTGCCCCAGATTGAGCTGGTGCTAGCGCACTCTTGAAGTACTAGCATTGTCGTATTGGCTTTGATACAGGTGTTTGTGTTGAACGGTCTGATGGTGAAATCAGATGTATATTCGAAAGCTTGTCCTCGTTCTGTTGCTTTGCTACAGTTGGCTACCATTGTTTGTGATTGTACTAATGGATCGTTGCTGTTAATTAGTTTTCTTAGTTCTTCTTGACATTGCGGCCACTCTTTGTCGCATTCTTCTAATGTCATTTGCTTGTTTACTCCATGGTGTGTTAGACATTTTTCGTTTGGTGTTTTTCCGTTTTTCAATAGGCCCCAGGCAATCATATCCCAGATTATATTTCCGCTACCGTGATTAGTTTTTAAAATTCCTCCAAATAGCGGCGAATTAATCGTGGTTGTGATTGCCTTCCGTTGTTCTTGTTGAATTTCCTGCATTTCTGCTAAAGTTGTGTCTGGGAAATTTTCTATGATGTCTGGATTGGTGTTGACAGTTTCAAAGATCCATTTTTGTGTTACGCTGTTCTTATCATCTCTGCATTCTGTCAATATGATAGCTTGGTATGTTCCTAGTGTAATACAGAGATACGATTCTTGTGAAATTAATTGATGGTTTTGTTGATCTAGAATCCACCGTGTTGAAAATTCTGAGCATTTAGCAACAATTAGTCGGCCTGCTTCTCCTTCCGTGATACAGATATTACTGTTCTGGATTCTTATTGTTTGGTCAACGATGTATTCGAATTCTGATCCTTGAGGAAGTGGATCATCGTCTTTGAGACGAAAGTGGGCGGTTAACTGAGTGTTTTCGTCTGGTTTGTATATTATGTATATAGTGGCGTTGTAATTTACACTCCGGTCCTTCTCGTTGATCCTGATTGACTGTTGATATCCCATTCTTATTGGCCCCCAGGCGTACGAAATGCTGTACAGACGTTTTCCTGAGTCTTCCGAGGGAGTGTTGAGCAAGAATGTAACTTCCTGTTGAATGGATCGTTTCCGCTTGGTTAACTGGAGTTCCCTGTAGTCCTTGCACACCGATGTATCTAGGTGAGTATTTTGTATACATGTATGTATAGTTGTTTTGAACATCTCGTACAATTTTCTCGTTGTTTCGGTTGGAAAGATTAGGTATGTGAGCGGTACGCCCACAACTTTGTAACCTTGTGGTGTTATGTCCCGATCTGGTTTGTTGAAGAATGAAATCTCGATCTGTCGATTGGTGTCGTAAAGACGGCTGGTGTTTTCGCGTTCCGGTATTCTCGGAAGTTCCAGATAACCGCTTCCTTTGATCAAGGTTTGAGAATATGAATTATTTGTTGTCCTATCTCCCCATACTATTGTGTTTTGATTTTGGATGAAGTGTCCTTCTTGCTGGGTAGTATTTAATGGTCCAAATGGGCTCTCGATTGGGTCGTCTTGTTTTTCCTGCCGTAAGGTGATTTGTTCTGCAACACAGTTGAGGGTGTGATATGTTTTTATGGCATACCATTGCCCTTCGCCTGTCGGGGTGGCTGTGAAACTCAGACCCGCTGGTCCGGTCTGCATGTTATTATCGCCACATTTCTTGTCGTTCACCATTCTCCAGCATTCCAGTGGGGAAATTAGTTTAGTTTCTTGTGAATATATGGTGTCGAAAGATCCGATCCAGAATGACCCAGTTATTTTCTTCGTTTTTATCCATTGCTTGCAGGTCCAGCCTTTCCAAGAGGCTGCTGGTTTTTGTGTTGTTTTTAAAGTGTACAACGTGGGTATTCTGGGTAAGTGAGCTGTATCTGATTCTTTGTTATTGCAGTAATAGGGTGCCTCTATATCTAAAATTCCTCTGGTCTTTACGTTCTGGCAGTCGCATACGGTTGAATAGATGGGATATGTGGATGGAATGATGGTGAGTAATTGGATGAGTGATAGTATCAGTTCCATCTGCGAAAAGAAAATTTGGACGTTTTAGAATCTCGAGACTTCGTTGCGTTGCCGTAAGTTGTATCGTGGATTCGTCATTCTAGTGTGTGCAGGATTAATTGGTATAGGACCGGGGAGATTTGGTGCGATGATTTTACAATTTTCCGTTTCTGCTGCATGATGATGCCGATGCCAACACGCTCTA
Organism: Daphnia carinata; assembly: GCF_022539665.2. NCBI lineage: Eukaryota > Metazoa > Arthropoda > Branchiopoda > Diplostraca > Daphniidae > Daphnia > Daphnia carinata. The sequence continues at coordinate 9,749,469 of NC_081339.1, read as the reverse complement.
CGGACAGGTATTCTTTTGTTGTTGATGAAGTTGTTTCTTGGTCTGCCTGGTCCTCGTCGCACTGTTTCACTTCCTGGTTGTTGTGGAACACTAGATAATTTTTCTGTTTCTTGGTTTGCCGGGACGTAGAGCTTTAGGCGGTTGACGTGTACCACTGATTTTAGTTTTTCATTGCTTGCGTGTTGAATCTCATAAGTGAGATTTGAGAAATTTCTGATGATTTTGAATGGTCCATTCCACCTGTTGATGAATTTTCCGGCAGTTGGTGGAGCTTTCAGTAGCACAAAGTCACCAATGTTATATTTGATCGCTTGTGTTCCTTTGTCGTAGTATCTTTTTTGTTTTGTCTGTGCCCGAAATAGGTGTTCCTTCGCTAGTTGCTGAGCCTTCTTCCATTGGTGTGAGTACATTACACTGGTATCCTCGTATGTTTCGTATCGCCTGTCTATTTTGATGTCGTTTGGGAGCACTGGTTGTCTCCCGAAGAATAGAAAGAATGGGTTTTGTTGCAGTGTTGATTGCTTCGCTGTGTTGTAAGCAAATGTGACAAATGGTAGATATTTGTCCCAATTTTCTGGTTCATCCGTTACGTAGCAAGCCAACATGTCACATAGGGTTCTGTTAAATCGTTCTACTAATCCGTCTGTCTGGGGATGGTATGCTGTTGTTCTGATTTGTTTGATTTTAAATAATTTGCAAATATCTTGGATTAAGCTCGACAGGAAATTAGTTCCTTGATCTGTTAGTACTACTTCGGGGGATCCATATTTTGTATAAATATCATTAACCAGTATTGTAGCAATTGTTTGGGCAGTTTGATCTCTCATTGGAACCGTGAAGACGAAACGACTGGCATAATCTGATAGGACTAAAATATACTTATGTCCCTTTGCGCTTTCTTGAACGGGACCCACAATATCCATCGCAAGTCTTTCCCACACCCTTTCGGCTGGGGGCATAGGTTGCAATGGTGCTTTACTTCCTCCCACAGCCTTGCGTTTTGCGCATTTAAGGCAATTTTTGATGTGTTCTGTTACGTTTTGTCGCATGTATGGGAAGAAGTATTGTTCTCTAAGTCTGGCTATTGTTTTTTCGATTCCTAAATGCCCTGCCATCATGTGATCATGATTTGCTCGTAAAATTCCGTCGATTAACGGTACAGGGACTACTAATTTTCCTTGTCTATCTGTTAATAGACCCTTTTCATTGATTATAAAGTTGCTTGAGAATCTTTTATTTCTATTTTTCTGGCTATCTTCTTGTATTTCCATCATTAGTTTTTGACAATATTTATCTGCTTGCTGTAATTCTATCCATCTGTCTTCTTTCTCAGACCTTTTACTTTCACTTCCAATTTCTCTTTCGAAACCTACGCTCTTCCTTTGACTTTCCCTCTCAAAACTTTCGTTTTCTTTTTGAATACTTTCGTTTTCTTTCTCCAGCTGTTCTTGTTTCTTTAATCTTTCAATCCTTAGTTTTTCTTTTAGATTTTCACCTTCTTTTCGAATATTTTCTAGCTCTCTTGTGACAGTTCCTCTTTCCATTGCCCTTGTTTCTACTCGTGCTATTGGCACTATGGGAATACGGCTTAGGGTGTCTGCATTTTGGTGCGACTTCCCAGGCCGGTACCCAATGACGATGTCGAATTCTTGTATTTTTAGTGCCCATCTAGCTAATCTTCCTGCGGGTTCTGTCTTGCTCATTAACCATTCTAAAGGTCTATGGTCTGTAAATACGGTGAATCTGCGTCCGTATAGATACGTTCTAAATACGTCAATTGCGTGGATGATGGCGTAAGCCTCTTTCTCTGTGGTTGACCACTTGGCTTCGCGGTCGTTCAGATGTTTAGAGCTATACGCTATGACGACTTCCGCGCCGTCTGATTCACGGGGTTCCTGTACGTCGGACTCCGCTGAATCCGCTGATTGAGGTAGAGTTTGCATCTGAGCCAAGACTGCTCCTATACCGTATCCTGAGGCATCTGTGTAGATGATAAATTCGCGCGTGAAATCTGGATACCCTAGGATAGGTCTAGTTATGAGACAGTTCTTGATACAATCAAAGGCGTCCCTTTGTTCCTCTCCCCATTTCCACTCGGCTGATTTTCTCGTTAGCGCTGTCAGTGGGTGGGCTTTATCAGCAAAAGCCCTGATGAACTTTCTGTAATAGCTAGCCAAACCTAGAAATGAGCTTAATTCTTTCACGTTTTTGGGAGCTGGGTATTTGATGATTGCTTCTAACTTTTTTGTACTCGGTGTTATTCCTTTTTTCGAAACAATATATCCTAAATAGTCTAATTCTTCTTTGAAAAATTCGCATTTCTTTAGTTTTAATTTTAATCCTGCGTCTTTAAGAAGTTTAAACACTGCTTCTAGATGTATCACATGTTCAGCAATATTATTACTGAACACTATGATGTCATCCAGGTAAACCAATGCGAACCTGAACAATACTGATTTCAATATGTTGTTCATTGCTCGTTGAAAAGTGCTTGGTGCATTTGTTAGTCCAAATGGCATTCTATTAAATTCGTATTGTCCAAGTTCACAAATGAAGGCGGTTTTGTGTTTGTCGTTTTCTTCTATCTCGATCTGCCAGTAGCCACTTAGTAAGTCCAATGTTGAGAAGTAAACTGATCCGCTCAATGCATCAATTGTGTCGTCGATTCTTGGTAATGGGTATTTGTCTTTTACGGTTATTTTGTTAAGTGCCCTATAATCAATACACATACGCATTTCTCCATCTTTTTTGGGAACCATTACAATTGCTGCTGCAAATGGGCTGTGGCTTTCTCTAATAATATTGTTATTTACCATTACTTCAATCTTTGTTTTGACAATTAGTTTTAATGCTTCTGGTGTTCTACGCAATCGTTGAGTAATTGGGGCGTTGTATCCTATGTTAATGGAATGTTTTACATCAGTTGCTAGACCCAAATCTGATTCTCTTTCTGCAAATAGAGTTTCGTGTTTCTTCAATAGATTTTCAATTTTAATGCGTATCTCGTCGGAGATGTTAGTCGTTTCACTCTCTTGGGTTTGTCCAATTCGCTTAGATTTCTTGTTAATTTCTGATTGGGAGAAAGATTCTAGGCTGCGATAATCTGCTTCTGTCAGATCGTTGTTGTAGTTACTATCTGACGAACGGTCTGGGAGGAGTGGAATATTAATACCTGTCTTGCCAAAAGTTATGCTATATACTGGGAGTGTGTTTTTACCAAAGCTATGTTCTTTTCCGGAATGATCGTAATTGATCTGCCTGTTTTTAGTATTAATTTTTACATTGTTGCTCGATAAGAAGTCTAATCCTAATATGCAAGTTTCGTTCAAGTTTTCCATAATAAAGAAATCATGCTTAATGACGTGATTGGTGTTAATGGTGATTGAAAATCCATATTTCCCTTTTGATTTTAGTATTTCTCCTGACACCGTTCTAAATATTGGCAAAGGGGAGTCTTTAACATGTTTAAGTTCTTCATACTCCTTTAGATTAAAAAATATGCTGTCAGAAACTAAACTGGCTGCTGCTCCTGTGTCTACTAAAGCCTTAATTTCTTTTCCAAAAATTCTTACTGGTATACGGATTAGTTTGGGTATCGCTATTTCTAAATTTTGTGTTAAAGGGTTGGTTGGTAGGGATATTGTGTTTACTGCATTGGACGGTGGTTCGGGTTGTTGATACGTGCCATATCTGTCCAACATTCTCGTGCAATGTGTCCTTTTTTATTGCACTTGTAACAGATAATAATCTTATTTCCAAGAGTGTCGTGGGTGTTCGGCTGGTTTTGTCGTTGCTGCGGGTATTGTCGTGGATAACCTGGGTTTTGGTGATACGCTTGTTGATTGTTGCTCGGTTGAAAGTGTGGTTGATTGTAATGGGTCGGTCCGTTGTTGTATGAAGGTCTCGGTGTTTGTTGATATGAAGGGTAATTGGGTTGTCGATACCCTGGGGAAGTACCTTGTCTTCGTGGTGAAGTATAATTGTTGCGGTATGGGCTGTTCTCCCTGCTTCGGCCGAAATTTCGGTCACTACTGGGGCCTCTGCTATTTGAACTGTCGTCGAATCGAACTCGCGGATTTTGTGATCTGGAGTACCGATCACTTGATCGTGAGGATCTTGGTTCGTATCGATCTGCTGCTGCTACGGTTATATCAGTATCCTGTGCCAAGTTACGGTTTTTATTAGTTTTTTCCAGTTCCTGAATTTTTTGTTTTAAGAATTCAATTTCTGTCTTTTGTTGTGAAAGTTCGTTGTCTTGTTGTTTCTCGTGGTGCGTTATCCCTGCTATCACCGCATTTATTTCCTTATCTTCTGCAGTTTCCTTGCTATATAGGATACCTTCGGATATGATTAATTGTTTACAAAGCTGATCAAAATCTTCAGGGTCTTCGGGCATTCGAAAATAGAGCTCTGCTCTGAATTTTGGTAAAATGCCTTGCATCAGAATTTTGATTTTGGTATAATCTCTCATTCTTTTGACTGTGTTTATGAGTCGACCTTCAACTATGGTCTGGTTTTGGTCAGATTTTTCTTCTTTGCCTTCAATGGACTCGTAGAGACTGTTGATTCTTGAAATAAAGGCTTTGCATTTCTCTTCAGGTTTTTGTTTTAGCGTGGATAACTTTTTTCTTTGTGCTGCTAAGTCGTATGCATCCTGGAATCTTGCAATAATGGCAGTTTTCCATTCGTCATAACTTAATTCGTCACCTTGCTCTTCCACGTAGTTTCCATGCCATTCTAAGGCATCGCCTTTTAGTCTGTCAGAGAAGAATCGTATT